>NC_024802.2:8833467-9076589 GCF_000309985.2 Brassica rapa
ATATATTATCCTCTTACCTTTGTTAGGCGTAGGAAAAGAGATCGTCTCGTTCGTCTGAGCTTGTAGAGTCTGTCAGCTTTGTCGGAGAACTCGTCATCGTTAGATCTCGCCGGAAAACTCGTCGTCAGATCTCGTCGGAAACTCTTTAGTGTTCGTAAATCTCACCGAGAACTCTTCTTGTTCGTTTGAGCTCATCAGCGTCGTCGGATCTCGCCGTATAACTAGTCAGAAATTTTACCGGAGAACTCCTCAGCGCCGGAGAACTCGTCAACATATCGTCGGATTCGTCGGTATCGTTCATTTTGGATCTGAGATTTGAAGAAATCTTGGGGAAGAAAAAAATAGTTTTAGGTTTAATTAGTTAGGGGTATAATGGTATTTTGCCTATTAAAATTTTAATGGTAAAATTGGTTAGTGTAAAGTTGAAAAGTGGTATTAGAAAAGTGGTATTAGTGGCAGTTCTCCTTCAAATATATATTTTGTACCGCTTGATTCAGTTGATCCACTCTTGATCCGCTCGATCCGCTTGTTACGCCAGATCCGCAATGCTTGATCCGCTTTTCCCATTCGGAGCCTAATTCAAGGCAATTTATATTTTCCCCTAATGAGCTGTTATTTTTTAGTTATTTTGTTTCTTTGTAAAACGTGGTTAATCCAGAAGTCAATTTTAGCATTCCCAAGAAGAGTCAACTATTATATTTATAAATTATTATATAACCAAAAAAAAAGTTATATAACCAAATTAGAAAAAATAGTTTGAAATCCAACATCAAAACTCGATTGAAAATATTAAGAGTGTATTTGTATTCTAGACAAATTTCAGATACTTTAGCTACGGGTTTGAAATATCCTTTTTAAACCGGCTATTTCTGGTAGCTTCACCCTGCCCTGCCCTCCCGACCCTCTTTATCCACTCTCCCCATTCTCCCCTGCCTTCGACTCCCAATTTCCCATTCTCCAAACTGCCATAGCCTCACTTCCTCTATCAAAGAAGCAAATTGTTCTTCTCAAAGAGACTGTTTCTATTGATTCCGGAAATGGCAAATCCACTACTCTACCTTCTCCTATTACCGATATTCCAATCGGAACTCTAGCCATCCCTGCAGCTCAGCATGAATTGATGGATCTAGAAACTAACCCATAAAACACTGTTCAAAACAGTTTTTGAGGTTTTACTGTTCTACCTCTAAAAAATTCCCCTTCGCTTGTAAACTCAGCCTCTTCCGGGAAGCCGCCACCTACCCCTCCTACCTCGTCCCATACTAAAGCCCCCAAAATAAACCCTCACACCAAGACAATACCCCTAAAACCTTTCCCCCAAACTACTAACCAACCTTCTACCTCCGCCCAACCTTCAATCCCCTCTGGCTCACACACACATGCTCTTCCCTCGTGGGTCCAGAAAGCCAAGAAAATTGCGGATACATCCCTGAAAAGACTTACTCCTCTCAGTTACTCTAAGTCTGGTGTCCCTCAGGTCACCATTCCTGATGAAGTATTTCAATGAGGTGCCGAACTCCCAAAAGAATTCATTGTCGGGTATTTCTTAGCAAATATGCCATCACTTCAAGCAATCCAAAGCGTCCTCAACTTCATGTGGGGCAAAGGACAGAAGCTGGACATTAAACTCAACAAAGTAGAGCGCTCAATTATGGTTAGAATCCCCAATGAGTTTATCAGAAATAAAGCACTGGAGAAACGGATTTGGTATGTGGGCACTGCCATGTTCAATGTCCTTCCTTGGGCCTCTAAGCAAAATGCTTCCCCTCCGGACATGGAGTCGATCCCTCTCTGGGCTCACTTGATAAGCCTCCTGCTCAACCTGCACAGTCTTGAAGGTCTTAGCTTTCCTGCTGGCCTGATCGGTGAACCAAAGGAAACAAATGAGTTCCCCAAAAACCTGACAGACATCAATAAAGCTCATGTCAAAATTGAAGCAAACCTTACAAGACCACTACCCTCCTTGATTGAGCTTAAAAGATCAACTAGAGAGATCATACATGTTCAGGTGGAATACTCTTGGGTCCCCCCCATCTGCTCTTACTGTAAGCAAATTGGCCATATCCTAAAAGATTGCCTCACAACCTCTCCAGACTGGATTAAGAAATCAAAGTCTGCTCCTCCTGACCACTTAAATAAATCCCTGAAACCACCTCCTTTAAATCCCCTGCCCACTTTACCAGAAAAAAACCATCCCTCCCGAGAAAGAAAACCACATTCCCACTATAACAGAAAACGCGTCCAAGCCCTTCTCACAGAAAACCTTCCCCCCCCCCCCCCCACCCTCCCTTCCAGAAAAACCACTAGAAAGCCTCCAAATTGCCTTTGAACCCGATCACTCTGTTATCCAAACTGATCTACCTGATCCCACTTTGGAATTTGAAACTGATCTTCAAGAGATCCTTTCTTACTCTCATACTAAACCCTCCACTGACTCCATCATGACTGATCTCGTTATCTATTCTCCACCAACCCTTCCCTTAACCAGCCCTGTCCCTACTTCATTTTTGGCCACTTCATTCTCAACCTCTTCTCCAGAGTCCCAATTTGTTGTAGCTCTGGCTGCTAACCAATCTTACAAGAGAAGGAAAACCCTCTTTAAACACAAACCCTCCTCTAAAATACCCCTCTTGCCTTATACCCTCTCTATCACTACCATTAATCATTTCTCTACCCTTGACCCTGACCATCCTGATACTCAACTGTATAACTCAAGTTCTGCTGTGGAAGGGAGTCTCGAATCATCTGCTTCTCTATCCTCTGCTACTCCTTTTGAAGGCCCACTTTTTACCCAAGGAGTGTCTGCGCCACTCCCTCTATGAGTAATATAGGATTTTTTGGAACGTTTGCGGCCTAAATGATCCGGATAAGCACAAACCTTTTTGTAAATGATTAGCCTTTAGTAAGGCCTATTTTAGTACTCTTTTGGAAATGCATATAAAAGAAGCGCAACTCAATCATGTCCTTTCCAAAACTTGTCGAGGTTGGAGTTTCATCTCTAACCACGCCTCAGACTCGGATGGAAGAATCATCATCATCTGGAAATCACCCATCTCAGTCAAGATTCTTCACCAGTCAAGGCAATCCATGACCTGTGAGATTGATGATGGGAATTCCCACTTGTTGACCTTCACAGCCTGCTACGCAGCAAATTTAAACTCTGAAAGGTCTGACCTATGGGTTAATCTTATCAATGCTCAGCAACAATTCTCCTTAGACTGCTCCCGTGGGTAGTTGGTGGAGATTTCAACCAAATCAGTCACTTCTCAGAGCACTCGCTTCCCTCTGTGAACTGTTATGACCCCCCAATGTCTGAGTTCCGGGATACTCTCAGCCACCTCGGTATTTTCGATCTCCGGTTCATTGGTCCTCTCCACACCTGGTCCAACAAATGCTCCTCCTTCCCCATTGCTAATAAACTCGACAGAGTCCTCGTAAACGAACCTTGGATCTCCTCCTTCCCCCATAGCCAAGCCGCCTTCCCCCCCCCCCCCCCCCCCTCGATATCTCTGATCATGCCCCAGCCTTACTAAATCTGGCTGTAAACCTACTAGATCAAAAAACTAAACAGAGAGAACTTTTCAAATATTCAAGAAAGAGTGAAAGAAACTAACATTTTGCTTAATGATGAGCAAGTACTGGCGCTCACACATTCCACCCAAGAAAACTTCCTAAAAGAAAAAGAGCTTCATGACAAATGGGACTTCCTAAGGTCAATTGAAGAAAGTACTTCCGACAACGATCTCACATCAATTAGCTTCAAGAAGGAAACCACAATACCACCTTTTTTCATCAGCTGATGCAAGTCCGAAACTCCTTGAACTCCATAAGATCGTTCACTCTATCTACGGGGGAAGTCGTCACCTATCCAGTGGAAATGGGAGCAATTGCTATCTCACACTTCAAGCAGCTCTTCGCCCCTTAGACAACGCTCACCTCTCACTGCCCCCCAAATTAGTTTCAAGCTCTCTCTTCCTTCCGCTGCCCTGAAACAAATGCTCATTCAATGATACTGCTACCAACAAATGAAGAAATTGAAAGAATGATATTCAAACTAATGCAAACAAGGCACCTGGGCCAGATGGTCTTACCTCTTGATTCTTCAACGCATCTTGGAACCTCCTAAGATCAGAGGTCATCACATATGTCAAACACTTTTTCCTCACAGGTTTCCTCCCATATTCCATCAAGACAGGATGAATAACTTTGTAAGAAACTTTATTTGTAAGAAACTTTATTTGGATACATAAAGTAGTAGAGAATCACCAGGAAGTTGAATAAATCTCATAGGAGTTGGGATGAAGAAGTTATATTATTTTTATTTATCCCAACTCCTCACAGGTTTCCAAACAACTATATAGTTATATTATTTTTATTTATATTAAATATGAAATTTATATAAGATATTATTTAATTATTTAATTATTTTAATCTGTTTTCTTATGAATTTTTAATAAAATTTCTGTAATTCATTTGATTAATTGTGTGATATATACTTATTTGATAAATTTTAATTATAAAACTTATTTGACGTCAATTTATTGACTTTAAAATTTTATTTGTTTAAAACTTATTGTATGTCAATTTAAACCAAACATAATCTCGCGTACATAATTATTAATTATATATTTTTAAGAGTAAAAATAATCTAAAAATAAGAATATAATATGAAAGTTTTACTGAGTTTAAATGAACAAACAAATCAGAGTGGCGCAGCAGAAGCGTGGTGGGCCCATAACCCACAGGTCCCAGGATCGAAACCTGGCTCTGATATATTATGTTTATATTTTTAATTGGGTGTGAGTAATACTAGGATGGGTGACCTTCCGGAAAGTCCTCGTGTTGCACCCCTTAAAACATTTTCAACAAAAAAAAAGTTTAAATGAATGCCAATATTTTTAATGACAATATAAATAAAATAATTTATTAATTTTATTAATTTTATATTAAACAAATAAAAATTTGGAGTCACTAAATTGACATCAGTTAAGCTTTATAATAAAAATTGATCAAATAAGTATATATTTTACAATTAATCAAACGAATTACATAAATTTTATTAAAAATTTAATAACAAAACAGATTAAAATAATTAAAAACAAAATTAAAATATCTTATATAACTTTCATATTTAATATAAATAAAATAATATAATTATATAGTTTTCAAATACACTAAATAAAAATATTAAAACACTAATTATCAAAATTTTGGATAACATATTGATTTTTTAAATCAGATTTTGTTAAAATTATTCTTACGCTTTTCAAACGCGGATCAAAATCTAATTTTAGTTAAATTACCGTCAAGTACGTCATATTTTAATTGATAAAACGGAAGATTTAAACGGTCTTTGACATCCACATCACTTTTTGGATGAATGAAATTAAACTCCTAATTTTAACTACATAACATCATTAAGTTGAGAGATGTTTCCTTGCATAAAATATACTTCGTGTAGCTAGGTATACATTAGTTTAGTTTGCATAGTTAGCCATGTGAGGACCAGTACTTCGTGTAGTCAGCAATCATTTTTTCTTTAATAAAAAACATAGTATATGTTTATATGGACCAACTTATTTGTCTAACAATTCTAAGAATCATTCTCGTGATGATACGTGACTACAAAAACATATTGTAATGCTCCATGATTAATATGTAGGGGATCCGTTTTATATTTTCCACGTTATCCAAAATAGTTTTCCATATTCTAGAGAAAACTTTTGTTTCAAAAAGATACATATTTTATATTTTCAATGTAATTTTTATCAAGTAATAATGAGAAATTATGAAGTTCAAGAACATTAATTGTATTTTCTAAAATTTTATTGGTTTACAAAAATAGGAAATGTAAAATTGCAAAAAACTATAGCTAAATTTTAATATATTTTATTAAAAAGTGTGAAAATTATAAAACATAAATCTTTTAGGAATGAAGAGAGTATTGTTTAGTTATTGTCAATTAAATATGTCAAACTTTGGTCATATAAATACCCACTTGCCTCTAATCATATATGATGCTATAAATGTAAAAAATAGATTTTTCTAGTTAGCTTTATATATTTATTATCGATGTTAACACTTTCCAACTTTGGCCTTTTTGATATATGGCTCTCTTTCTACAGAACTTTTCCCTCTCTTTCATTACAGTTCACGCAATCTCATTAAATCCAAAAAGCTGAAGACAATTAACCATAAACACACAAAGACAGAGAAAAGAAACCGAAACTGTCTGGATCAATGGCTACCGTCGCGGCGGTAACACCGCCGGCGAAGCGAAGAAGAACCGACGGCGGAAAAGAAATCGCCATAATCGAAGGACTTCCCGACCACGTATCAGAGATATGCCTTTCCCTCGTCTGCAGCCCGTCATTACTCGCCGCCGTTTGTACACGGTGGCGCCGCCTCGTATACTCCCCCGAGTTTCCACCGTTCCCGTCTCTCTACGCGCTTTTCGTGGATTCGAACTCGGATCCAGCTCGGGTCAACCCAGCTATCCGGTTCATGTGTTTCGACCCGGTTTCTTCTAAATGGGATCCGCTTCCTCCTCCTCCACCCGACCCACCTCTTCACCGGATTCTCTACCGTCATCCGTCGTATATTTCATTTAACTTTCCGATTCAGTGCGTTTCCGCCGCCGGAAAACTCGTTCTCATCGCCGCGAGTAACCGGGAATTCTCTCCGGCGATGTCCCACCCTCTAATTTTCGATCCAGTCTCTTCTACTTGGACCTCCGGGCCTCCATTAGAATCCCCGAGACGGTGGTGCGCAACCGGAGCTTGCGGCGGAGTCGTATACGTTGCTAGTGGTTTGGGTTCGCAGTTCTCCCCAATCGTCGCGAGATCGATAGAGAAACTTGATCTCACGGATCATGATCGGAGTAACTGGCAGAAGCTAAGAGAGATGAGAGACTCACGGTTTAGCCGTGAAGCCATTGACGCGGTTGGATGGAGAAGGAAGCTTTTAATGGTGAATGTTAAAGGGGGTGCGATTAAAGAAGGAGCTATATACGACGTCGTTAGCGACGATTGGGAAGCGATGCCGGAGGAAATGGCGGCGGGATGGAGAGGCCCGGTGGCGGCTATGGAGGAGGAGACGCTTTATTCAGTTGATGAGAGGAATGGAACAGTGAGAATATACAATGAGGAGGAGAGAGAGTGGAGGGAAGTAACGGTGGTGGAAGGTGGAGAACAGATGCTTAAAGGAGCTCAGCAAGTTACGGCGTTCGCCGGCAAACTCTGTGTTGTTAACGTTGACGGAAGTATTGTTGTGGTGGATGTTATGGCGGAGCCGGCAAAGATTTGGACCGTGGAGAACCCCGAAGGGCTTGAACCGGTTTCGGTTCATGTATTGCCAAGAATGAGCCGACCGGATATCATCTGACGTATAATTTTTGAATACAGTATTTGTTTCTTTGGTATAGGGAACTCTAATTTTATTCGATATTTTTTATTCCGTTATTTCTGCGGGAAAGTATCATCTTGTCGTTATTTTATCTTCGAGTCAAAGTCTTACTATGATGTTAGATTTTTTTTTTTTGGCACATGATGTTAGAAATTTAACATCTTTGTTTTTCTGTTCAAATATTTTTTTTTGTCAGCAGCATAATAATAAACTAATATAGATTTTGTAAACAAAATTGGTAATTCCGTATCCATATGGACAAAAAGACTGTATGTCTTAGAATCATGCGTCTGTAGTATATGAATTAGCTTTGAGCTGTTGAAACTTCTCTTCGAAATTTTTATATCTTCCAAGTAACTTGCAAACGATGCTCATTCTTCTGGTTTCGAAACCATCTTTACCAACTGAGAACAATTAGTTGCAAATGTAATATTAAACTATCGTAAATTTCTCATACATTCCATTGCCCAAATAAGAGCTTCTATTTCCGAATGTAGGGGCGACTGGCTCGCTCTTGTATTCCTCGTTCCCATCAATCCATCAAACCCTTCCAAAGTGTTGTACCACCCCTGTCCCAAATTTTTTTCCTGATTTTTCTATGAACCATCCGTAAAACACCAGCTACCTTGGATAGTCGCTACTATTGCTTCTACCTGTAAGCGCGTTTGATCTATCCCATGTGTAAGGGAAGTATGTGCCTCAACCAAGAGGATCGACTCCGTTTATGCAATTGGAGAATGTCTCTAGGATCAATATCCAAATTACTGAAAACTTTATTGTTTCTTCCTTTCCATATGTACCATAGAATCCATGCAAATTGATGATCTTCCATTTCCGGAGAGACTCTCCAAAATAAATGATCCATGTTTGCAAAAAGTGATTGGGTGGAAAAAAATGTCTGGATTCAAAAGAATTCTTAAAAGTGCACAAACCTGAACTGTCAGTGGACACTCAAAAAACACATGATTGATGGATTCTTCAGCTGCTCTGCATCTTAGACAAATTGTGTCTCCTTGTATTCTTCTTGCTCTTAAATTTTTCTTAGCCGCTATACATCCTGATACCAATTGTCATAAGAAATTGAAAAATTTCATAGGATAGTCATTTCTAGTTTATTTTCATAAAAATACTTCTAACAAGAATGACCAAAATAAATTTTATTGAAGAATAAATATATTTTTAATAATCCTATGATTACCTAATCATAGATTTTGGGTCTAGACTTAATAAATGCAATTTTGGGGATGGGGTTTTAATTTTTTTTAAATAGAAGATAAATATTAAAAGTTTAAAAATAATTTCAGAAAAATATTTTTGAATTTCAAAAAGAAAATTAAAAAAATATTAAAAATTTTTTTTTGATTTTTTTGAGATTTCTTTTTTATTAAAAAGTTCAAATTTGAAACACATATAATTCAAAATTATAGAAAAACTTATTATTATTTTTTTTAATTTTTATTATTTATATATCTTTAAAAAAATACGTAAAATGATCTTTTGCCTATTTAATGAAACCTCTTTTAGTCAGTTTGTTCTTTGGAAACTTTTTTTTAACAAAAATTTAAAACAAGTTATTGAGAGAATTTCCTTAATAATAATCTCTTTATTTTTATTAGATAATGGTTTAAAATCAAACATTTACTTAGCAAACATTAACTTTATAGATTTTTGAAAGAAAACATCATTAGTTATTTTATAGATTTATTCTGATGTCTAAATGTTCTTTTATTAGTCAGATTTGAGATGGTCTGGTAAAGACTTGATGTAATTTAGCTAAAAAAATCAGTAGTTTTATTTTATCCCCTGGAAATGTAGGACAGTATGAAATTGTGGAATAGTTTCTTCAGTTTTTGTATCTTCTTTAGCTTTGCCGAACAAATTGCTCATGCCTAAAGTTCATGTATCATCTCTTGCAGTCTATCCCAACATATTGACATATCGAATATACAACATGTTGTTCGTTGCCCATCATGTTGCTTCCAGTTCAAGGCAGACTTCAATTATTTACATATAAAATTTATGAATTTTGTATTAAAATTTGAAAATATTACCTAATTTAAAACAAAAATATTTAATAATAAACAGTACAAAATTACTTTATCTCATATCAATTGCTTTTTGAGTTTAAAAGTACACGAGCATGAGATTTGTCGTGATCATTATTCTACCTTAATTTGTTTTATTTAGTGGAGATTGACCAAGAAGCAATTACGATGCTGAAAGTTTCAAACGTGAAGAAAACTTGCAGGAAACAAGAGCAAGACACGTCACATTTTATACAGCAAACATGATCTTTCTACCTTTAATTTGTTTCTACACTTTGATGGTTGCATGACTAAAGCTACGAGCTTTCATCGAACTAATCATCTAACTATTTATTTATCATCTTTGAGTTATTGAGTTTAGGCTGTATAACATGGAAAAGTCAATGTAGATGGATTTGTTAATAACATACACGCCGTCCCAAGGTTTTATTGGACCCTGTGCAGTTTATAAAAAAATTCACATTTAGTTTATAAAAAGGGTCATAATATTTTAGCAAAAGATCATAAATTTTTTTTTTTTTTTTTTTTTTTTTTTTTTTTTGAAACACACAAAAGATCATAAATTCTAACTAAATTTTGCATAAAATATTTTGGGCCCTGTGTAAATGTGCTGTCCAAAGACGGGCCTGGCTTTTGTGGATCAATTTGTTAATAACATACACGCTTGTGAGAGTGTCCAAAGGATCCAAAACCGACTTTAAACATTTATCAACTTCAATCTCTAATTTGGATCAGATTTTTCATTCAGATATGAAAACAAGTCAGTATAAGTGTAATTATCCTCTCTTACCTTCAATAAAAAGCTGAAAGAAAGGACAAGATTGACATGATTTCCTATGGAGTAAAAAGGTAAAAAAAATTCATGTGACCCATTATTTTCCTTCAAATAGAATGATCGCACAAAGCTAGAAACAAGGGGTAGAAAAATTCATATGACCTCATAATTTACCTACACTTTAGAGCATGAAAAAAAGAAGATAAACCAAATGAGAAAAGTGAGAGGAAAAGAATCATGGTAAGACTGTATGTGTGGTCAGAAACCTGAATGAGTAAAAAACCATTTGTCTTTTTGATCGATATTCTCTCGATAATACGTACAGCACAAAATTTTTTTAAATGAAGTCGATGATAGTGAGTTTGGATATCTCTTGTGAGATGTGGATTGGAAATAGTTTGGTTGCTAAACAGATGTCAAGTACATAGAAGTATCTTCTAAGGTTGGGTATTATTTAATGTGGCTTGCAACAGTTAATGGTTAATGTGTGTGTTCTAAAGAATATGTGAGTTTCTGCATTTTCAAGTATGTTTTACAGGTTTAATTTCTGTTTTGCTTGAGGACAAGTAAATGATAAGTCTGGGGAGAATTGATATATCTTGGTTTTACTAGTTTTTGACCATGATATAAGTCCTATTTTAAAGTATATATTATATATTTCGAGTCTTTTAAAATCTTTGCAAATTTAGGTACGTTTTGGACGAATTTGGAGATTCTAAAGCACTTTGGAGCTTGAAGAGAATTAGAGCCGGAGAAAACAAGTTGTAGTCGATCGACACTCACCTTGGTGTTGATCGACACCCTTCCTTACAAATCAAACCGAAGTGTTTTTAAAGCAATTTTCAAGAATTGTAAGTTTGGCCCATAAATTTCTAGTATTTGCAAAAGAGTCCATGAACATGTTTTAACTTATGTACTCGATTCTTAAGCTTTAGGCTACGCTTTAATTTACTTTTAGAGAGCTTTTGTAGAGACAAATTAAAACTCATTCAGAGATTGATTTCGAACTTCAGTATCTCTTACTCTTATCTCAATGCACTTTATTTAGATTATTATGATTTGTGTTTCATTGATCATACCTCAGAAAACCACCAGTTAGATTTAAGGTTTTCAAAGAATTGATGAATTGTTAGGGTTATTTTATATTATCATCTTGATTGTTTTTAATGCTAGATTTGGATTGACACCCTAAAATCTAGATCATAGGATAATTGGTAGATGCAAAAACATTATTGATTGTCTGAATTAGTCTTGATGAGTTAAACACCTATCTGCAAAGAAATTTGGTTTAAGGATTTAGTGAACTTATCAAACATGTTTCCCAACATGATCTTAATGCTTTTCTGAATTGATTGAATCAATAAAGAGATTTGAGATTCTAGGAATTAGACATAAATAGTTTATTTAATGAAAGCTGATTGACTTGAACATTGTGATTTGAGTTCTAGAATTGTTCTTCATAAATCCTTGATAATTCATTTGTCTTCAATTTTGATTTCTTTTGAATTTTTCAAAGTCTAGCTTTTTTCTTCTATCGCTTACAACTAGTTTGTACTTTTTGTTTCTTATTGCTCTCTATTATTCGTCTAGCTTAATTTAGACTGAAGTCTACTGTGTGAATCGAACCTCTGTAGATTCGATCTGTAAGTGCCACATTATACTCTGAAATTGCATAAAAGTTCAAGGGTGAATTTGAGCATATCATTTATATGCAACGAAGCAAATGAACACCGAATTAAAGAAGCATTGAACAGTACATAGTGGGAATGGTGGGTCAGCTTTTTTGATTGCCATTTTCACATAGTATAACGTCGTCTGAGAAGATGAAAGAAAATTGTTAGTACTACATTTTTTCTATTTAGACCAAAAAAAGAAGGAAAGGCATCCTAAAGTGAATATAAGGGTCTGACTAGTAATTGTTGTATATTTAAAATTTTTGCTGTAGAAAAAATTATGTAGATTTTTTGTTGTTGTTTTAAATTTTATTGCTGTAGAATTTTATGGAAAACACTAAAAATTGCTTTGAATATTTGGCTCTGCAGAACACTTGTACAAGTGTAGGTTATTTCAAGAGCTGTGGTTTCAAAAAAAAATTTAAAGTTTGATTGCTCTGAATTTGGTGATGTAGAAATAAATAGAGCTGTGGACAGCACCTACATCAACTACCAATCACTCCCTAAATTGGGTCAAATTATACAGGCCACAAAGGAAATGATAATAAAAAGCTTACAATATAAATAATTATGCAAAATTTAACGGGCGAAAACAAAGTTAAATTAAGACGCCCACATTGAAATAATTTTTTTTTGTCTGGTTATTATGCTATTACAAATTATGAGAATCATTACATAGACGATATTACAGCCGACAAGTTTACCTGCCTTATGAAGATTCATGTCTGACTGCACACTTTGACCCGTTCTGTGAGATCCAATCCTGACGGTACACCTTGCGCCATACTGAAGATTCTTGTAAATATTTTTTCCAATTTTGCTGTATAATTCGTCTTCTCGGTGAATTGAAATCCATATCTCTTGGTGTAAAAATTGCGTCGCCTGAGATTCGAATCCCATATTTGGGTGTAGAAGCCTTTAAATCTTGATCACTAGGCCAGAGTGCCTCCACACATTGAAATAATTTATGTGAACAATAATATTATAAAAGCTAAACAAAAAAATAAGGTTGGGATTTGTTGGTCAAGAGGACAATAACCGTTGACGTGCCGTTTTAAGATAAGAGAAAGCTGAAATGGCAGAATGAAAAGTTTTTTTTTTTGGTAGAATGTTAAATTATTATACCAAGTTTTAAATTTTTACTGAAGCACAGAGAAAACAAGAAACATAATGCAGAAATGAAACTAAACAGAGCATCTAGAGACAAGCAGATTCAATTACGACAAACTATGGTCCTAGAGGCAGACTGGAGTAAGCGTAGCGTCGATGGCCCAAGGGAAAGGTATGAGCGGACAGAGACCCCTGTTGCTGCGAGCACCCGGAGAGAAAGGCGGCTCAAACCTTGAAGCAACGAGTAAAAAACCTACAGCTTCCGAGAAACCCAATCATCAATACCTTCACCAAGAAACACATCACGGAGCAACCAACTCATTCAAAATCGCCTCACCGATAGCACGAAGGGGAGTCTACTGACAAGCGGTGCTGTCGTTCGAGACAGAGAACTGCAGATTGCTGTCAACAACCCTCCAATCCCGGGACTGTATACACTCATTTAACCCACCGCACACGCAGAGCAGTGGGACATGTCGGGCACACCTCTTCCGGAAGAAGAGACCTTCGAACAAACAAGAAGCCCGAGTGCCAAACTAACTACTAACCACCTGCTAAAGACCGGTCTGCTTACACAGAAGCTACACCACCACAAGATGACGATTTATTATGGGAAAAGAGAGAGAGAGACTAACGCGCTGCCACAGTCAAGAACCCAACTCCAGAAGACATAGACAGATAAAGAGACGCGGATGCTGTCCCGTGTCTCGTCACATGCTGCCACAGAAACCTCCAAAACCCGGGCGACAACACTAAGAGAAGAAACTCCCCACACGTACCCATGACTGAGAACCAGCCACAGGATCTCACAGGAGCTAGGTGGATCCAGAAGAGACCGAGAAACCGAGACTAAATATCCGGCCAAGAAGCACAAACCTCACCAAGGGAATGCGAGACGCTGAAGAACCTCCGGATAATAGCCTCATCTGGACTCCACGCGCCGTCACAGTCCTGGTCGAAATCGAAGCTCCGAGAAAATCTGGAGAAGAATTCCAACGATCTGAACAGACAGGTGAAGGATAGAAGCCGGTTCAAGCCCTCTCCTCCCCACCGCCTTGGTACCGACAGATCTACTGTAGGATCTCCAGTGAAGAGAACGCCACCAACCACCCATAAAGCCGACTCCGACGACAGTCCCTAGCTCCGAACGTCGCCGTTACACCAGATCTGCCACCACGCTAGCCAAACCACCGGATCTATCGCGAATAGAAGAGGGATCTGAAGCGGCGAATCAAACCCAGGGCTTCGACAATACCGTAGAGAGGAGGAAGGAGTCAACAGAACAAAGAGAAGATGGAACAAGAGAGCTCCCGACGATGGCCAAAGGAACCACCGCCACCGGAGCTGGGAAGGGAGGCGGATTAGGTTTTTTTTAGAGAGAGAAATTGGAGGAGAGAGGTTTTTCTCGAATATTTGCAGCATGAAAAGTTAGTACTGTATAAAGTTATTAGTTAAGATTATACGTTAAACAGAGAACTGAAACTTTGATATAATTTCTCAGACCCGAAATCACGTTATATAATATTAGTTTAGTCGTAATAGTTACTCGAATTAGAAACTTTGGCACAATTTTCATGATCATTTTCAGTTTATCTAATGACTATAATAATCATGTATCCATCCTATTACTATTGGACCATCTTTTAATTATATACTATATGGTATCTTAGTATCTGGAGATTTCAAGAAACAAGAAAGCCAGAAGAGTCAGAAAACAAAAAAGCATTGCATCTCTCGACAGACCAGCTTTACACAAATTCATCTTCTCTGACCTACAAAGCAAGCTCTAGATAGGGCTTGTGTACAATTAGATGCCATTTGTATTATAAAGTTTGAACAAAACACTAATAGACTTAATAGTAGTGGCTTATGTATTACTTTAGTCGTTTTCGAAAGAAGAGTCATTTTGTGTTCTATAATATGAGTTTTGGCTGCCGTGGGGAAACATTGATATTATTTCTGCTGAATCAGGATGTTAGCAGGGACGAAAGAGAGGCTAAATCTGCTGCCCCTGCGACTGCGAGTCCATGCCTTTATACCAGGCCAAATCCTAATTTTGTTTACTGGGTTTATAGAATTTTCGGCCAGGACATGTGTTAACCTTTGGACAGGCCCATATTGCTAATTCGCATTTTTGAAACCCTGCAAAATTTATGAACCAATTATTAATTGAGAGTATTAGAAAGAGTAGTTTTAGCAGTTCAGTTCTGATAATTAATTTATTTTTGAATTGAATATTTTTTGTATTCAAATAAATTATCTGGTCTATTAATCATAGGCATAATAAAATAAAATTCAGACTAAATTTCTAAGACTAAAAAAATTCATGTTTCCTATTAATACGACAGTTAAGCGTGGACGTTTGGATACATGTTCAGATTTTGATTGGATATTTTGAGTTTATTTTCGTAAATCCCATTTTAACATTTCAAAAGTACGGTTCATGATCATATATAGTAACATTTCAGATTTTATTTGTAATACATACTAAAACCCATAAAGTAACTCCATATCATTCGAATTCAAGTTATATCGGTTCAATTAAGCTATACTCAAAGTAAAAACAAAATTTAAAAGTAAAACACAAGGAATAAATACTTATTTATATATATTTGAGTATTTAAGATATCTATTTAAGTTTAAAATATTATTTTTTCATATCATATTAAAATAAATATAAATTTGAGTATTTGGAGTACATATTTTGTGTTTCAAATTAAATATTAATTTGGAACTCTCGATTAGTTTTATGGATTTTCTAGTTTATAGATTTTTAAAAATATTTTTTCGAGTTTGGTTATTAACACTCCGAATTCGGAAATGTTTTGTAATATCTTATAAAATATATTCAAGTATTTTTATGTATCAGATTGGATACAAATCATGTTTTCTATTCAGATTCAGTTCACATCTTGGATACCGTATATTGTGCATATACTTTATAATACTTTGACTGAAATTCTTTTTTAGATCTATAAGATGAAACCTAAAACCACTAGGGCTTCGATTGGTAACTTTGATTAATCGCGGAATCGTGAAAAAATTAATTAAGCTGCAAAAATAATTAATTAAATTACTGAAATTTTAAAATCTGCTGAACAAAAATTACGGAATAGTTTTGTAAACAATTGAATAAATTTTACGGAATGACGGAATATAAATTATTTATTTTTTTAAAAAAATTAGTTAATTATTTAATCAATTGAAAATTAATACTATGAATAACTAAAAATATTAATAATAATATATCAACATGTATTATCTCCGTTTCATAAAATGTTTTACTTGGTTATTTAAAAGGTAAGAAATATATTTAATGTAAAAATTCATATTAAAAATATAGAATGACACTTTTTAAAAAACAAAATAAAAAGGTAGAATGACATTCTTTATGAAACAAAGGGAGTACTTTAAAAAAGAAGTTATAGATTAATATTAATTATTCCATAAATATTATATTAACTAAATATTAGTTAATTTATAACATTATATTAACTAAATATTAGTTAACTAGATATCATAAAATAACTAGAAATAAAATATAATATTTTATTAAATCAAAGTAATATTTATATAGTTTAATTTTACAATTAACTAAAAATAATATTTAAAATAAATTTTATTTCAAATTTTGAATTTAAATATGTTATGTAGGCATACCACCTAGTAAATAGTATATAATTTTTTTTATTTGAATAAATATTTAATATTTGGAGTAATTAGTTTATCATTTAATAAGATCTATTTTTTTGTGTGCTATTTTATTTATAATTTTTTCTGCTATCTAATTCATTTTTTCCTGTATCAAAATAGTATCACACCAATAAAGATTTTGTCCTCTTTTAGCGTAAAATCTATAACTATATAATTTTGGCTATTAAAGAAAAAAAAACTAGATTTCCAAAAGATTAAAACCTACCTAAATCTACAAAATCTCTATCAACAAAACAATATTAATTTGTAAAAGAAGTTGACGTAAAAGAAGTAGCGTAGACCAAACGCTTAAAAGTCGCAAGTGGATTTATTCCAAATATTTGTCGAAGTATTCCATTTTCTTATTTCCCCGAAGACTTTAGCGTATATATAAAGTCTAAAGCAGACCCAAATATATAAAAATTCATTGATCGAAAAAAAGAAAAAAGAAAGAAAAGAAAAGATGCAGATCTTCGTGAAAACCTTGACCGGCAAAACCATAACCCTAGAGGTTGAAAGCAGCGACACCATCGACAATGTCAAATCCAAAATCCAGGTCCCATAATTCGAACTCTGCTCTCCTTTGTAGATTTCTAGGGTTTCCGATCCTCGATTGATTTCGATTTGAATTGGTTGAGAATAATAATAGCTAATTTTGCTCGCGAGATTGAACGAAACATAATCTTGATTTGATGGTTGTGAACAGGACAAAGAGGGGATACCACCTGATCAACAGAGGCTCATCTTTGCTGGGAAACAACTTGAGGATGGTCGAACGCTAGCTGACTACAACATTCAGAAAGAGTCCACTCTTCACTTGGTTCTGAGGCTTAGGGGTGGGACCATGATCAAGGTCAAGACTCTCACTGGTAAAGAAATCGAAATTGATATCGAACCAACTGATACTATTGACCGGATCAAGGAACGTGTTGAGGAGAAAGAAGGCATCCCTCCTGTTCAACAAAGGTACTTTGTGTTTTGGACAAGCCTTATTAGCTTGTTGTTCTTGTCTCATTGTGATATCTGAGAACTTGTTTGGCGATGTAATGCAATATGCTGACTCTATTTTATTGTATTTGTGTGTATTGCTTATGTTTTTGTCACCAGTCGCTATGCTATGCTCCGAGTGTGATCTGTTGTGTTTTTAAGTTATAACTTATAACACCAATTCTCATGTATATTTGCAGGCTCATCTATGCTGGGAAACAGCTAGCTGATGACAAAACGGCAAAGGACTACAACATAGAGGGAGGCTCTGTTCTTCATCTGGTCCTTGCTCTCAGGGGTGGTTCTGACTAAATAACTATTTGCTCTAGAGGTTCCTTTCAATGGCTTTGGTTGGTTGAATCCAATGAGACAAAGTGAATACAATTTGGATTTCGTGCTTTGGTTACTATGATGCTATTTCAGCTGGTTTGGATCAATTTACCAATAATCTGTTCAATATTAGGATCATGCATAAAATATATATCACTTTGATTTGGTTTATTTTTTGATGAATATCCTTCATTTTCAAGAGAAAGTCCGTAGAAATGGGACAAAAAGCTATGGGTTGAATTGGATCAGGTCGTTTCCAATGGATTTGAGATGATCCAGACCATTATCCAATCGCATCAGCTTAGAGTGTCAAATCACATAAACTGAAACCTAGCGAGATAAACGTAGAACGCATTGCCGATCAAGCACACACCCGTTTTCCACCAGTTACCACAGTTTCTAGCATCGTAGCAAACACTGATGTCCTCTGTTAAGCAGTAATTTCACTAGAATATGTGAAAAAAACTAAAACTTTTGGCTTGTAGGATTCTCAACATTTAACCCAAATAACAAGTTCCCATATTGCAGAGATATATTCTTAACTAGGGAAGTGTTAACCAGAGTTTGAATACATACGAAACAAACAAAGGATCAAATATGGATTTTTTTGTTTTTGGTTTCTTAGACATCCTTGGCAATGAGATCGCCATTGAGCAAGGCTCTGTAAGCAGCAACAGGCCAAATGAAGCCACGGAAGATGAGACGACTAGCCAATGGAACATCAATTATGATCTCTTTCATCGCAGGTTTCTTCTCATCACTAATCGCAATCAAGTAGCTTCTCCCCACCCACCCGATCCATCCCGCAATGTAGAGGAACAAAAGTCCAGGTGTTATGAACTCTCCCCAATGCCTCTGGTCTCCGTTCACTATCAGGTGTGGTAGCCCGTCTGCCCCGCACAGAAGCCCGTACTTGCCGTAGTTGTCGAACCTAAACAACAAACATAATCAAAAAGAGTTCAATTTCAATAGCAGATCAAAAACGGAACCTGCGTTTGGTCTTTTCGATCTGAGCGTTAAGAGCAAGAGCAGGTGCACTCTCGGGAGCGTAGAGCTTGAGAGATGATTGGAGCTTCTTGATTTGCTGCTTCTCCCTCTTGGCGAACTGTTTAGACTCCTTGCAAGGGGTTAGGCCCGAGATATCAGCGGCGGCTGGCATCGGAGATGAGAGGAGGATGGAAGAGAGAGCCACCGCCGCGGAGAATGCCTTCAGGGACTGGTTGTCATCGGTGGAGCAGACGAATCTCGCGGTGGATTTAGGTAAGGATTGAGTGAGAGTCTTCTTGTTGAGGACGAGGTTCGTCGGGATCGTGAGAGACATCGCTTTCCTCTGGAGTTGGAGGAGATTGAGCTTAAGATTTCTTTAGAGTGGCAAATAAGATTAGTGGAGGAAGAGGAAGATAAGAAAAGACGTCTCGTTCTGATGATGTGGCGTGTTGTGAGTGGTTAGTAACTCAAACCTCGTGGATAAGAGATTTTCCCGCGTTTTTATTTTTTTGTAGTTTTCACTCGTGTGTTTTGATGATATGTGGAATTAACTGTACACACGACATGACTTGTCTTTATTTATTGTTTCTTTTTTTTAAACATCAAACAAACTATATTATTCTATTACTAAGCTTTATGTGATCTATGAGACCAGAACATAACAACTAATGTAGTACAGATCCAATTTTAGTATCTTAGCTAATGAATCAGACGATATATTTTTAGACCAAAGAATAAAAACTATCGAGAACTCAGTAAATTTACTCTTCCGCTCCATTAGCTCCTTTAATTCGGTGGAAAATTGGATCATGCTCATGGGTCTTGAATCATCGAGACTAGATCCTTGCAATCGATGGTAAAAGTCTGACATGTTGATATCTAAACATGCACTTCATCGCCATGAAAGAGCCTCGAGCTCCGAATAAAGTGAGGAAATTTTTCGCCGCTGGTTTCGTGCTCCCAATAGCTGAGTTACTCCTCTAGAATTTGTATTATATTATATTTATATATATATATGAACAACAAAAATTAACAAAACATACATAAGACAAACATGTGGTGAGATTCGTATTATATACTACTAGGAAACAAATCCGCGCATTCGGACGGGCATATAGATTCTTTAATAAAAAAATTTAAATTATTTTAATAATTTTAATAATATGTCTATACCAATATTAACTTTTTTACTTATTTTATTTATCCCGTACATTTATTAACTTTTTTAATACACAAAATTTCAGAAATATGTGTTGAAAATAAAATGCCAAATAAGTTTTTAAAGAAATGTTGTTGAAAAATAAGCAAAAGAATAAGATAAAATCCCCATCTCTCTCGCTCCTTCTCTCTCAAGCGTGTCTCGTTTTTGGGTTTCTGAAACACTTTTTCTCAAGTAGGGGAGGGGGAGGGGGGGACGGTTAGAATCTACAAAAATGTGCATCCTTCAGAAATTAAAAAATAATTGCAAAAGAGTGTGTCATTCATAAACTAAAAGAAATATGTGAAATGATGGTTCATTCAAAAATTAAAGAGGTGTCTGAAAAGTGAATCAGAATAGGACACGACCTTTGCTAAAACAGTTTGATGATCTATCTCTCAAGCGCAACTTCATTTTTTTCCGAAACACTCTTTCTCAAGTGGGGAATTATAATTTACAAAAGAATGCCTTGTTTAGAAATTAAAAGAGACATGTGAAATTCAAAAATTAAAATAGGCGTGTAAAGGGTGTGTTAGAGAAGGACACGTCCTTTGCCAAACAATTGATGATCTCTCTCTCACCTCTCTTAAGCGCTTTTCCATTTTCTTTTTCGTTTCTGAAACACTCTTTCTCAAGCAGAGATTAATAATCTACTAAAAGGGAGTGCTGTTAAGAAAATTAAAGAGGAGTGAGAAAGGGTGTGTTGTTCTGAAATGAAAAGAGACATGTGAGAGGGTGTATCGTCTAGAAATTAAAAGAGACGGGTGAATGGGTGCATTGTTCAGAAATTTAAAAGAGCGTGTAAAAGGGTACGTCAGAGAATGAAATGTTCTCTGCTAAAACAATTCGATGATGTCAGATCTTATAAAAAGAAGAAGATCTTGTATGTTCAATGACAAACTGTTATAAATTTAACTGTTAGATAAAACTTCTTTTTCTATAAAAATATTGATGTTAGCGGAAAACTAAAACAAGTTTGCTATTATAGTACATAGACGAAATAGCCTTTTGAGATTATGTAAATTACTTCAACAGAGAACATTTATATCCGTTAGATAATAAGCAGCCAACAAATACGGTTAATAAACGCTTCATACAATAATCAAGAAGTTAAGTGTCACAAGACAGTTAAAAAACTATCTACAATATATGCAATCAATTAAATGCAATCTCTATCTAACATGGATAACCAATCCCTTCAAAGATTTATATTAACAGAACATACAAATTATTTACTATTAACTTTTTTTTAAATGAAATTATCATAGAAATTATAAATATTCCTTCTATTCCTTGCCATTTTATCAGCGACTTAGTGAAGACATGTACCTTTTTATTTTGAGAAGTTTGATCCAGGGATCCAGTAGACCTGGAGATAATAGCCGAATCATTGAGTTTCTGAAAAAGACTATATTTTCTGATTGTAAATAACTCTATACAAAAAGTAAATTGAAAAGGAAAAATGGTAAGGGAATGCATGAAGAAACCATATATGAATTTGTTAAATATTATGAAAAGATTCAATGGTTAATCTTCTGAGAAGATACAACTTTTCTATAAAGGGTTCAGTGGTCAAGTTTTTTAAAAGATGCAACTCTTACAGTATGTAGACTTTTGCCCAAGTGAATCTACGATGTCATACTCTAAATCCTAAATGAAATAGTAGTCAGATTAGAGATTAGGAACAAATACCACCATTATTTTTTTTTATTAAAATGATGACATACTCTAATAAACAATTAATTTTAAAATAACAAATGCTGAAGGAAAGGATGAAGGGACCATATATAAATTTCTTAAGAGTTTTTAATTTCAAAGAGTCCAATGGTTAAGATTTTTGAAAAATGTAAAACTTTCTAATATTAAATGGTTCAATCAAATGCTTGTTAATGTTCGCGCGGGCCATTTTTTAATTATTTACTAAAAATAAATTATTTAGTATTAATAGAATGTATATATTTTTGGGATAATTTGAAAAATACCCTATTTAGGATTTAAAATTTGATAATTGCATTTTCTATTTCAACTTTTGAAAAATACACTTTCTTAATTATGATTTGACCTTTTTACCCAAGATATAATTCGAAATTAATATACAAATTTGAATTAATAAAATAATATCATTAAAATTAGATAAATATGTGTGTTGAGATAAATATGTTATTTTACCATTTAAATTTTACAATAACAAAGATAAACATGTGAATTATGTTTTGACTTTATCATGAAGTTTATACAGATTTCACTTTATTTTATTTTTTTCAACTTATATAAACAAGTCACGTCTTTGAAAAAGAAAAGCAAGTTACGTTTGTATCTACAATATTTCCATCTTCTCTACCTGAGCCAAGTAAGTTCTAGCTAATATGATGTATTCAGATATGTGTTTATTTTTATTTTTGCTTTTGAATATGAAAAAAAATTACACTGATAAACTAACGTCTTCACGTTGTTCTTCTTTTTTTCACGTGTCATGAAAATCCAATAAATCTGTTTGAGCCAATGATTTGATTCGTGTATCTTACAAATTTTTTAATTTATGTTGTTTATATAGAGATGGAGTACAAGATTCAAAAAGGAAGTAATGGAAAAAGAAAGGCAGAGGAAGAACAAACACATACCAACCGTTTAAAGTCACAGAAAACAAATGGTGTTGCTTGCATTGAAGTCTTATCGAAAGATTACTTTCATGTGTATATGAAAGAGTTGGAAGAAATTCTGAACAGTGGATTCACAAAGCTTAGTTCAGAAATTTCTAGCCTAAAAGCTAAGTTAAATCATCTTGACAAAAACTTCGAAAGTTTGAAAAAGGTAAGCAAAATTATTATCTTTGAAATATTATTATTGTGAAGTTATGGTGATTGTAATCTTTTTTTTTGCAGACAATGAAAAACGACCCGAAGACCACTTTGAATGCAACAGAGTCTACAGATTCCTCGGTCGAAATATTGAGTATAACACCATTAAAGACAAATGAAATGAAGACATTAGATAAAAAAATAAAGAAGTTTGCTATGTTACTGGATACTAGTGGAGGAACGGAAAGACGTAAGCAAGTTGTGAAATCTTATGATCCATTTGCTGTGGTGGATCATGGTAAAGATGCGTGGTTAGATTCATGGATGAAGATAGACAGGTTAGTATTTTCAAAAAAATATTTAGTGATTTATTAGTAATATATATATTATCATTTACATTGTGAATTGCAGAGATATAACAATTAATTTGGGCATCATAAAGGCAGACAAATTTTTTTTTGCTGAGCTTATTGAACCAAAGGTTTGGTTAAGTGAAGAAGTAAGTATATTATAAATGTTCTTATAATCGAAAACATTCAGTGTACATCTACTAAATTATATTTGTTTGATGCAGCATATTGACGTTGGTATGTCTCTTTTGAGAAGAAAGTTAGGAGAAAAATCATGTCCCTTTCAGAGTAATAAATTGGCATTTCTGGATGTACCATTTACATTGCTGATTTGCAGGAGCTATCAAAAGTTTTTGGAAGATCCAAAGAACTTTGAGTGGAGCTCTGAGTTTATCAGTTACTACAATGGTATTCTACCTAAATGTGAAAGAACACATAAGAGACTTGGTGTTGACGTCGATGACGCGTATGTGGTGTTAAACATTAAGAATGTCCACTGGATTGCTTTGGCTATATCAATTCTTCAACGTACCGTTGAAGTGTACGACAATAGTTGGATGCTCTCTGGAGATGACGAGATAACCGAGTTTGTGAAACCATTTGCAATGATGATTCCACATCTTATCAGATCATTGGCTTCCCCAGCTGACCAAAAGGGTTTAAGTGATGCTGAGTACACAATTATAAGGTGTAAGAAGATTCCACAGAACATACAATCTGGTGATTGTGGTGTCTATGCTATCAAATATATCGAATGTCTTGCATTATACACAGATATGGAAGTTGGACTGTGTGATGCTAACATCAAATTTATCCGGAAAAAGCTTGCAGCTGATATGTTTGCTGAAGGAAATCATTTTGATGATTTTTAGAAGAATTACCTTTGTTTGGTTTTAAAAGTTTAGGACGTGCTTTTTCTGTTTTTCACTTTGTCTTTCACATTTTTTAGATGATTTTACTAAAGTTTTCAGTTTGCATTTCTATTTAATAGCATATGTGTTTTTTATTGAACTCATGACAATACGTGCTTCTTTCTTGGCTTTTATAACCGAACGTAGTTTCAAAACTTTATTTGATAATTGATGCACTCACGGTTCTATTCTCATAGTGGGAGGTAAACGCAAAAGTCAAAGATAGTGGGAAGAGATTCCTTCGTCATAGGTGTAAAAATTTATACATGTTGCAATACGTTTTACTCTACCATAGGAAGAAACAAACAGAAGATGAGTAATACTTTATAAAAATTTTGGCCATAAACGTGCAAGAGAAACAATACACAGAGCACTTAGTTAGAGCACCATGGGCTTGTTCATGGTCGTGTAAGCTTGTGCTCGGAGTGTTCGGATCGAGAGGAGAGAAGCGATATTGGTTAGCTTTCTGCTTGGGACAAAGACACTACCCTAGTTACTTGCTTGTCAAGTTATCTGTTTTGGGGAAAACTCTTGTGGACAGAGAAACAGAGGATTGATATTAAAGATCATTGACCGTGATAATATTGGAGATGGCTTCGAGAGAGGGATAGAATCTTATTCTTGGTTTCACATACTTAGTTTCACAAACAAACATAGTGCAGTTCAAGTGCCTTCTCAATGCAAACAAACGACATCAGTTCAAAATAATCAACCTTATTGCAAAATAAAAACTAAAATAGTTATCAAAATCTAGAGTAAACAAAACCAAAATTTGCAGAAAAAGCATTTAAAACAGAAATAAGTTTAGAACATAAAATGTCAAATTCCAAAGTCGCAACGGGCACGATTGTGTCCTGTACGATGACATCTTGAGCAAGCTTGTTTCCGTGCTTTTTTCGAGCTGTTGCTTGTTCTCCAAAACATTCATATCTTCTTTTCACAGGTCTTCCAGCACCTCTTTTAACATCTGGTGGAAGACATTTATAAGCAACAATATGAGGAGGTATTTCCTTCACGTCCAGCAGCTCATCTATAGGTCTTATACTCTCTGAATATGCAGCACACATGTTTGCCTTTGAGTAGTACTGATGCACAAATAACCCAGGGTTCAAGCCTCGACTTGTTGCAGCCTTAGCAGCATGCTTACAAGGGATCTTGTCAACATTAAACACATTACATGTGCAAGTCATTTGTTGAAGATCAACCAAGTAATTTCTTGACCCATCAGTTACCTGAAACTCATCCTGATTTATAGACTGCCCATCAAAAGTAGACGCCAAATCACACCTTTTATTGAGCTTCTTTTCAACCTTAGGCGTGAGAGAAGATTTGAGCATCGCAGCACTTTCTCGACGGTCGAAAAACCACCGTGTAAGTCTATTCCTTATTGCTTCAATCAACGACACAGTGGGTAGCTCACGTGGTTTCTTAAACACTGCATTTATTGACTCTGCTGCGTTGCTTGTAGTGATGTCATATTTGTCTCCAGCAAAATAAGCACGTGACCAAAGGTTCACATCTGCTTCCTCTAGATAAACGCCCAACTCATGATTCTGACGTCGTATTTCGCTGAAAATCTGGTCGAATTCTGCAGTTGTTTAAGCTTTGATGGCTGTCTTAACAAGGCGAGAAATCTTTCTTCCTCCAGGCTGAGAGATGACATTCTTGCGTAGATGATAGGTGCATATTCCACGTTGAGCCAATGGATACACTTTTGCAACTGCTTTTGCAATGGATGCGCATCTGTCAGATATCACTACTAAACTAGGATCATCAGATACTATAGATGTCAATCTGTTGAAAAACCACTCCCAAGATGCTTCATTCTCAGCATCTACTATTCCAAATGCAAGAGGATACACATGAGAATCACCATCCTGAGCTGTTGCAACTAACAAACTCCCTTATATTTCCCTTTCAAGAAGGTGCCATCAACAACAACAACTTTCCTCATGTATTTATAACCCTTGGCGCAAGCAGCAAACGAGAAAAACAAGTACTTGAACCTATGCAGAGCATCAACCTCAAGGCATGCAATTGTACCTGGATTAGCTATAACAAGCTTATGCATGTAGACTGGAAGCTGCGCGTAGCTATCTTCTGGAGAACCTAATACCTCCTTCCGAGCTTCTTCTCTAGCTTTCCATATCTTCCAATACTTTGAATCAAGACCATATCTCTTTTTCATAGTACTTGAAATCAACTCTGGTTTCATATTTAGACCTGAGTTTCCAAAGTTTTCCAGAAGAAGCTTACTTATAACTTTGGAAGAAGCTCTCGGTCCAGCAATGTTTCTTGAAAAACATGTATGCTTGTCGATGTACTTTGTTACCCAGAAAAACTCGCAAGTCGGATTAGTCTTGGCAGCTCTAACCATCCAGCTGCAGCTTGTATCTGCACATTTGACAACTAACAACTTCTTGTCTGACTTGCTGACAACAATTCTGAACTTGCGTTCGATTGAAAGCATCCGTATACTCCAAGACAGCTCTGATTTATTCTTGAACCATTGACCCTTTTCAATGACCTTTGCATCATGAAAATTAGAAACTTCCACTTCTGGTTCTTGATTACTATCCTGTCTATCAACATTCTTCTTCTTCTTTCCATGGCCTTTTCCATAAATGGCAGTATCTTCACGATTGAAACCTTGATCATGGTTCCCTACGTTTCCATTCTTCACTGAGACGCAAAGACGCAGAGGCATGGATTTAGACATTTCACACATAGAATCCAATTGCCTATCATTGTTCACAAAAACAGGAGGCGTATCCTTAGGCATATCTCGAAGCATTGATTCCGGTAGTGCATAGCTAAGCTCTAACTCATTACCCAACCTACTTATACCAAAATCTTCGTGTACCATCTGAACCATATCATCAAACTTCAAACCTTTCCTAAAGGTAAATAATTTACCTCCTGCTGTTGTATTCACCATGAATTTCCATGATCCTTTATTCATCTTCCACTCTCCCAACACTCCAGCCAAATGCAACATGATTTTCCTAAAAGAAAAAAAAACAGATTGTCAAAATAAAAGAGAAGCAGAATTAGAAATTGAAATCTGATTGATGAAACAACAAACCTCTTGAGATGAGAGGAAGAATCTGTTCAACTAGAGAGAAAGGAAAAAAAAATTCAGAAGTAGAATGAATACGAAGAAGACGAGAAGACGACCCTGCGTTCTTTAATTTTTAAATCAAAATAAAAAAATAATTTTAAAATATATTAAAATGATATGAGAAAGATATTGTGCAGTATATTTAAAAGATATTCCATATTCTCATTCGATTTTCTTTTAAAAAATTGTTTAAAAAAATTGTTTTATAAGAATTGATAAATATTAAAATTGGGCAATTTGGTAAATTTATATATAGATAAGTGTATTTTTCAAAAAGTTTAAACAAAGGTGTATTTTTCAAATAATATTCTTATTGAAGTGCATTTATCCAAATTTTCCCTATATTTTTATTTAGTACTCTTTTTTTTCATTGAGTACTGAATATATTAGTCTAAAGTTACAAATATAATAACTTAAGAATGTAAGATGTATATATCAAAATTAACCAGAAATTGGCTGTTGAAATTAGAGAAAAAGAAATAATGTTTTTATTAGGAATATCGGGTTGAGACAATGGCAAAGACTGACCGAGATAAGAAGCTTAGAGCATTTTTAATGGGATAGTTTAGGAAGGGAGTGCTTAAGAAAAATTAGTTTAATAGTCGGTGGGACCCACCCAAAAAGTAACAACCGATACTTGATGTTTCCAGATAAGCGTCGCATTATGTGGGTTGTTTGTACTGTTCGCGGGCCCCACTGATACGTGACGGCCCGCGATTGATGGGTTTTTTAATTTTTTTTGTTTTTTTTAAATCAGAAAAAAAAAAAATAAGCACCTCAAATGGGGTGTTGGATAAAGATGCTCTTATGTTCAATATTATTAAGCAACCTATTTTATTAGCCTTTGCGGATTCCTTAATCCGCATGACAGCTATTTCCTCATGGTGTATATTTTTTTATTCTTTTACCCATAATCAATATTTTAACACGTGCAACAATCAGACCAAAAAACTAAAATAAAGCTTGACAAAACAGAATTTCCTTAACTAATGGATGGTAGTCGGGAACTTATCCTTGACTTACTGCACAATTTCAAAATATTCCTCGCCAAATATTCAATTCGGAGTATGCTTTCATCTTTGATAAATATACATCTCTTGATTTAGGCTTCGATCCCCACGTTTCAGGCATATGCTTGAATGAGATGGAGTAGGCGTTCTTTTATATAGTTTAATAAATTATATTTCCATCCTCTGCTTTAGAGTATCTATAACATAATTCAATATTTCACTATAAAATAGAGTTTAGAGTAAAAAAATTTCTAACCGTACTATATTTTTCATACAATAATAGAAAAAAAAATATAGTTACTTCATAAATAGAGTAATTCATTGTTTTTTGTTCTTCACTATATTTTCACTATAAAATAGAGTACCATTAGAAGATAACCTAATTTTTGGAAATGGTCTTATACTATCAAATACATGTTCTTAACATAATTTTACACTTAAATAATATATCCACTGAAATATATAATGTTTCGAAAGTACATAAAATAAAGTAATAGTTCTTCAAGAATTTGAACATTTATCAAAATGATATGACAATTGGTCTAACATTGTATGTGATTCTCCAAAACAATTGTATGTAATCCTCTGAGAATTTTTTGTGATAATTGTTTCTCAATATTCACAACTTTTTATATACAAAAACAAATGTTGTATCAGTTAACCATACAAAATTGTAACCGTTGGACACCAAAAAATACAATGAACACCAAATGTTGTAATGGTTAATCTTTAAAGATTGTAATGGTTTTTATAAATAGTTGTAAATGTTTATCTAAACAATTGCAATGATTCGTTTAAATAGTTGTAACCATTAAATCTCCAATAGAAGACTATATTTTCTCACAGTTAAATTATCAACCTTTTGTTTTGTCTAAATATGAATTTGTTTTCCTTATTCCTACATATTAGCAACATTTGTTTGAAAGTAATATTTATATTTTCAATATTTAAATTATTTTGAAAATTTTATATTTTCAAATTATTAAGATATATTATAATGAATTTATATCAAAAATTTATCTGGGAGCATTTTGAAATTTGAATTTAGGAAAAATGTTGTACAATGTAATATACATAGAGTTGAATAATATTTAAAATTGCAAATTTTCAAGGGATAATTCTACTTTTACCTCAATTTTGGAACATTATTCCTGTTTACTTTCTATAGAGGGACATTTTCACAAATCCGTAAAGGATGAGGTTTTATTGAAGAAGCAAAAGACCATTAATTTATTGATATATAAATATAAATAAATAATTAAAAATTTAAAAAATATACTTTTCGAATTATTCGTTTTCAAATTTGAAATTATTTATACAATTTTTAATTTACAAATATCTAAAGTCTATCAAAGGTCTAAAAAGAACTTTTGTTAAGACTTTAGTTAGCTCCCAACAAACACACTTTTAGGACACTGTAACCAGAAAGAACAAAGTATGTAAAGCGAACAGAGTAAAGAGAAGTCACACACACTAACAGCTATACTGGCAAGGAGTTCATATACCGAATCATGCGCCAGCAAACTATTGAGAGGCGCCGTAGATGTAAAATTTAAAATGATGTACGGTTGATATCGAAACCCTAAAAGCCGGCACTCTGACCTAAGCCTCCCTCTCCTAGCCTTGCTGGAACACCAAGACACAGGCGAACCCTTAGCTGACGAACCCTCATGAGCAGGCAGCCGGTGGAAAGAAACCCGCAAGGACCTAGGGCGCCGAGCATATCGGCCAGAGAGGAGGAGGAGGACCAGAGAGGAAAGGTTAAACCGAGAATAGAGGGAGGGAGGTGCCTCCGGTGTCGTCCAACCGGATGCCGGAGCTAAAGCATGTGAAGCGGGTGGTTTTTTTGTTGTAGAGAGAGAGGAAGAAGAGGTTTCTGTTCAATACTGATGAGGCTAGAACGGAAAAGGGGGATTATTTGTGCTTTTGTTACCGCCTCAGAAGTCTTGATGATACCACCACAAAATAAGATCCAATTCACGAGTAAAAGCGTCAACTATAAACTATGGAATTTGTTGGTTCCTCAAATTCCACTATTGATATTTGAATTGATCCAAAAACTGCTTAAGCAACTCGAAGAGAGGTTCATCGACAGACTCCACCTCTCTTTAGAAGTTAGTTTGAGCACTTTCAAAGGTCCGAGATATGCCAGATTTATAAATAAAAAAACTGCTTAAATTGCTTTGGACTCAACCATGTGTTTTTTTTTCTTAAGAATTGGCTTTAGTGATGTGGTTGTTGTAACCAACTTGTATGTTGGTAGCTACTCTTAGGCCTGTTCAATATGGTAATACCGAACCGAACCGAACCGAACCGAACCGAAATAGACAATATGGTTTGGTTTTGGTATATACCATTTAAACCGAATGGATATGATTTTATAAAAACCGTAGGATTTGGATATGGTTAGGTTTATAACCGAATAAACCGAATAAACCGAATAAAACCGATTAAAATAAGAACATATAAATATATACATTATATAACGCCAGGGTACATAATACGTGTAACTGATATGTTAATATGTTATATAAGTTAATTTTCTTGTTAATAAATAATACCATATACTTTTATATTAAAGAAGCCCTAAATTGAAAATACTTAAACAATAATTTAAAAAACTCACAGCAGCCGTAGGTGGAATAGTCTTCTTCTTTTAACTTTTTGCTTCTTAGTTCCTACTGCCATTGAATCATTGACTGAGTGAAGGTATCTCTTAATAATTTTCTCTTTTTGATTTTTCATGCTTTGAGAAATTGTAAAATTAGATGGTAACAAGAAATTTCTTTGAAAAAACAGAGGAGAACAAGAAGAGCTGTAATAAACAAAAGAGCATCGAACAGATGTTGGATGAATATGAATTCATGGACTCTCTAGTAGAAGGTAATTCATATTTTAATTTGTAAACATTGATTTATTATATTTACGAGCACTGGAGTTATTCACAATTTTTTTTATTTGTAAACTAACAGAATTTCACGTTCAGTCAGAGGAGGCATGACTGATGAACAATGTCACCAATTATGGAAGAGTGGGAAAACGTTTTTTCATGCATATGTTTTGTTTTTATTATTTATTTTTCACAACTTTGAGCTATGGTTTTGGTTTTTGATTTGATTATTTTATTTGCTTATTTTGTTACTCTTTGACAATGATTATTTATAAGATGAACGTTTTGATAAATGATAGCTTTAACAACATGACTCTTTAAAATTCATATAATATATAACCAAACTAAATAATAATGTTTTCTTTGGTATAAAACCGAATCAACCGAAAACCGGTAGTATAAAAACCGAACCAAACCAAATTAGATATGGTTCTAATATGGTATCTAATTTTTATAAACCGAAAAACCGAAAAAACCGAACCGAAACCGTACCGAAACCCGGATTGGACAGGCCTAGCTACTCTTAATCAATCTAATGATTTGTCTTGGCTGATAATTGATTCAAATTAGCCCATATTGCAGCATCATACAAACTCTGAAAAGCAACAACCTTTCCATATACAAAATGAGTTGACTTTTCCTTAAATTATTAATTAAAATCTTCAAAGCAGCAAACTTTCCATAAAAATGTAAATTGTGATGTGCATCTAAAGGTTCCGAAACACAGATCTTTTTTGGAATATCCATCCATTTTTGTTGATTGCCTTATTTCACTTAATCACTTTATGTTGATTTCATTAAGAGAGCTAGTTAATACAATCTTAGAAAGTCTGTTTTTTATTTTTTTGCTTAGATGGATGCCTGCATTTATAACTCTACCTCCTTAGCTTCACCTTCAAGATAACATATCTGAATCGGAAGATCTCTTCACCAACCCAAGGCGATAAATATCATGAATATTCAGAAAATTCTTAAACCGTGAGTAATTGCAAAAGACCAAATTTGTTTTCTCAAAAATATTAGAGCAGAGTTGGGAAAGACAGAGGTGAAGATTAACAAGATAGTGAAATAACCAGGACACTGGGAAACCATTATTCAGATTTTTTGCAGAACTTGGGAGGATGAGTTCGATGCTTTTGGTCTATTGTTGATATTAATGTTGAGACTTGACTCGCAAGCCTCAGGTTGTTTAACATATCAATAGTGTTTAAAAATCTGCAAAAACATCGATAAACAAAAATTCACTTCTCAACGAAAACTAATGTAAAAGCGTTTTATAAACATATCAAACACAAATTTTATGTATGTTTAACTTTTTGAATTCAAATTGTTTAAGATGGTTGATATATTATTTGATGTTATGACAATATGTTAATTATAGATATGTGATTTGAGTTCTAAAACAAGCTTAATAATTTTCATTTTCAGTTCTTATTTACGATTCTGAACTTGTCCTAACTATACATATATAGTGTTTTCTCTTTCTGATCTTTACATTGCTTACATTTGCTATTTAGTTATTTTCGTTTCATAAAAACAAAAATAAAACCATCTTTTATGTTTTAGTTTTCTTTCATAATCTTGATTTATGTGGATCCGACTTTTAAATATTACAAGTTGTTATGTACTTCCGGTAGTTAGATAGACTTTTAAAAATCTAAAAATCATTAATCCAATCCTAAATTCTTCTTATTTACAAATATCGACAGTTGATCATTTCAACATCAACAATAATTCATTAACCAAACATGTCGACGTTAATTAGTACGAAATACCGACACTTATTTTGATTGAGATTATCTTCTTCTCTTTTATAAAACAAAACACAATCTAGTATTCTAAACTCAATAACCTCCACACAAACAACGAGAAAGATGATGCCTAAAGCTAATGTAATCTTCTCTTCCACCATTACCATCTTCCTCCTCCTCTCCATCTCCCATTTCCATGGAGCTCTTTCTCAATCCGATAAAGAGTGCACACCCGAGTATGACAACACATGTACCGACAAAAACAAAGCATTTAATCTCAAACTCGTAGCAGTCTTTACAATTCTCATCACAAGTCTTATCGGCGTTTGCCTCCCGTTGTTCGCTCGTTCAGTTTCTGCTTTCCAACCAGAGAGATCTCTCTTCCTCATCGTCAAATCGTTCGCCTCGGGAATCATACTCGCTACTGGTTTCATACATGTTCTACCTGATTCCTTCGAAATGCTCTCTTCTCATTGTCTTAACGATAACCCCTGGCACAAGTTTCCATTCACCGGTTTTGTCGCCTTGATCTCGGCAGTGTTCACACTCATGGTTGACTCTATTACCACTAGCCTCTTCAGTAAGTCCGTTAGGAGAGACCCATGTGCCGATGTGGCATCCGCCGCGAGTCCTGACGAGGAGATGGGGCATGTGTCTCATTATGGTCATGGTCTTCATCATAGCAACGGGAAAGAACTTGGTTCTAATTTACAGCTTCTGCGATATCGTGTTATTGCCATCGTTAAGTATACTTTTACCCTCGTTTTTTAATTTACAAAAATATAACACTCTTAATTTGAATCCATCAGATACTTTTATGAAACTAAAAGTGTCTAAACGGCTATAACTATACAATCGTCCATGTCACAAAAATATCGTTCGACAAATAGAAGATAACTAGTTAATGTTTTATACAAAACGAATAACCATTTCAAAATTTTCAAGACAATTTCTTGATTTTCTATCCATTTCTTTGTATGTGTAATTTTCATTCTATTTCGTAATGATTTACATATTGATTAAGTCACAAAAATAAAAATATATTAATTATTACATCAATAAATAAAGCAGTATACTGCATAAAATTAAGAATATTAACTACCCAAGTCATACTATTGTACTTGAGATAGATAATTAGGTTTATTTTTTATGTTATAAGTTCTACATAAAGTATAAAATGAGATAATATATATAAAAAAAAGTATTACCTGATTTTATGTGCCTTTAAATCACAAACAAATGGAACTTTTACATCAACATTAATAGAATAAAAAGAGAAATTGCTTGAAATACCATAAATTGGATACCACTTTCAAAAATGCATTCAATCAAAAATATCTTAACATTTGAGTTTAGGATTTAGTATTTATGGGATGAGTTTGGATTTATAAACTTTTATAAATAATTTTTAAACATTTATAAATAATTTAGGAGGGTTGGTTTAAGTTTTTTCATCAAAAAATTAGAATATTTATGAAAATAGTCATCATTTTAAGAAATACTTCGAAAGTGGTATCAAAATTATTGTAAAATTAAAAATTTCCCCAAATAAAAATGGCATATGAATAGAGACATAAAAGTGTATTATAGCAAATATCATCATCATTCTTTTCTAGTTCGATTATTAATTTTAAATATATATATATATATAGCTTTGTGATCAATTCACACAAAATTGAACATAAATTGCTTAAAATACTATAAGTTCGCTACTAGTTCTCAAAAATGTCTTCGATCAATAATATTATAACATTTAGATTTAGGGCAGGAAAATTTTCACTTTTACCTTCCTTTTGGTACCATTATTTATGTTTACATTTTTTACGGGGGCATTTTCAAAAATACCTAAGTATGAGGATTTTCATTAAGGAGGAAAAATACACTCATATCTTTGCTTTATAGATATGTAAATATAAATAATTATTAAAATATTCTTTTTATATTTTTAAACTATACGTTCTTAAATTCATTTTTGTCATAATTTGTTTTTCGAATTTTCTATTTCCGAGTTTTTCTTTTCAGATTTTCTTTTTGAAATTAAAAATTTCATTTCAAAAATTTATTGATTTATTTAAATTTTCTTTTTAAACACTAAAGCTTTGATTGGTGACCACTAGATGAATGAAAAAAAATAAACAAAATGAAAAATAAATTTTCATTTGAGGAATTGAAAAAAATAAAAAATAAAATTTTTTATTCATTTTGTTCCTCATCAGAATTGCAGAGAAAAATTTTTCTTTATAAATTCATTCATTCATGAGGAATTTAGTAGAAAAGAGCGGGACATAAGTCTAGATTAATTAATCGTAGGATTATAAGTATTTAGTTACCTCTTTTAAAGATAATGTGGTTAAAGTAAACATGAAAATCTGATACTAAGAATGTGGTAGTTTGTTAAATTTTTTTTTAAGACATAGTGATTATTGTTTAAGGTTTAATACGCTGGTGTAACCAATATTGGTGTTTGAAGGATTCCTATATATTCCGATTTATCAGAAAATATGTATTTGCATTACCCAGAAAATACCGATGAACCTGTCGAATATATAACTATTATTTAATTCACTTAAATATCTTAAATCTATCTACGAAATTTTGTATTCGAATAACGAGTGTATAATTTGGTTTTCAGTTGTTTTATTTATTCGTACAATATAGAAACTGAAATATATTTGGTCCTTTTTCATAAGGTTTGGGTTTCGGTACTTCGATTTGTATGTAATCTTTTATTTAAAAATATTTTATTACTAGGTGATTTTCCCGTGCTCTTGCATGGATATAAATATATACAAATAAATATATTATCATTATTAATATTCTCATTTTAGTTTCTATATATGATTTCTTTTATATAACATTATTTTAATTAGACATATAATTTGAATATATAATATCTATAATCGATGATGTGATTATTACTTTGGTATATTGAATTGTATTTACTTCTCCAAATTTAACCGTAGTATTTTTTTATGCTAATACAGATTAATTTTTTGATTAATTTTTATTTTTTACATTTATATTTTGGTCTTGGACTTAAAAATATAGATTGTTTAAATTACTCATTTGTGGATAATATTAAATTACACATATTTTTTCAATTCAAAGCACAATTACTTTTGATTCTAGTCAAACTAAATTTGATTTTACTTATTTCATTAGTTCAGCTTTATATATATATATATATATAATTCTGTGAATTTATTTGTATAATTTGATATTTGTAAAATTTTGAAAACTCATAGTTAAAGTTTAACAAAAAGAAATTATGTAAAATTGAATAAACATCTCAATCGTATCAATTATAAAATATTTTTAGTTCATCAATGATATTTTAGTATATGTTATTTAAATTGCCTTTTTTAAAATCTAAGTAAATGACTGACACAAATAAAATATTTTTATTAATTAATATATATTATGTTTTTTTAATATTATGTTTTAAAGAGAGGTTATCTTTTTTAACATCAAAACGGTTTTTTTGTGAACTTTATTTTTTTATGAAATCACATTATATAAATATATCTTTTCATAAAATAACTTGTCTTTACTTTTTGTAAATAGTATTTACGTTTTTTAATATATGAACATTTCCTTTTTATTATCTATGCTAAAAATAAAAAAGGAAACTAAAATTTAAAATGTAAATTGGAATTAACTATTTTCATTTTTGTAAATATTATTTTTGTTTTTATTATATGAATATTTCCTTTTTTATTATATATGTTAGTTAACAAAATATAAAAAATGAAACTAAATTTAAATGAAATAAATTATTAAATATTTTTAATAATGGCAATTTGAAATAATAATTTAATTCATTAAGGGTACCTCTATAAATAGCCGTTGTAAGAATTAACGTGAACGCGACACGTAGAAAACTGACTTCTCAAATAATATTATAGAGATTTTATTTTGAATAGCTTATACCGGTAGTCCTGTTTACATAAATTTAGCTACATAAGATATTAATAGGCTCAATTAAAAATATATTAATAAGGTTACTTTTGGAAGAATTCTAGTTTACCACAAATTTGATAAAGTTTATAAACTCAACTCCATCCCTAAATACCAAATCTTAAACAATAATAATTAAACCTTAAATCTAACTGTTAAAATATTTTTGATTGAATGTATTTTTGGAAAGTTATATCCAATTGTGGTATTCCAATTTCTCCTTACTTTTCTCGTGCTTGCGTTTCAAATCCCTTTCATTTTTCCTCTTTCTAGTTCAAAACAAATAAGTTTAATTTTACCAAAAAAAAAGAAGTTTAACCGAATAGGAGACCTTGATTTGAAGGCAGAAAAATGAATAAATGGAACAGGTACTGGAGCTAGGGATAGTGGTGCACTCGATAGTGATAGGACTATCAGTAGGAGCCACTAACAATACTTGCACCATCAAAGGCCTCATAGCTGCTCTTTGCTTCCACCAAATGTTTGAAGGCATGGGTCTTGGCGGCTGCATCCTCCAGGTTAATCCTTCCCTTTCAATTAATTAGCTGGGTCTGATGTAGTCGATTCCCCCTCCGGTCATCTCTACACTTTGGCTACTCCACAGTTTTTGCTTCTTGAATAAATTTACTCATGCAATCATGTGATGTAATGTAATCGCGGGAATAAGTTAGTAATCCACTGATTTTATGAGTATTGGAGATAAAAGTGAGTATAGAATACACCAATAACAAGAGAAAGAGAAAAAAGTTATAAGAACTTTTATTGTTGAAATCAACTGTCCAATAATAAATAAAATACATAACTATATTAATGAATTATGTGATGCATCATGATGAAAAACTTTAGAACACGCGCAGGCCGAGTACGGGTGGGCCAAAAAGGCGGTGATGGCCTTCTTTTTTTCAGTCACAACACCTTTCGGGGTGGTTCTAGGAATGGCCTTATCTAAAACGTACAAAGAGAATGGCCCTGACTCGCTCATAACGGTTGGTCTGCTCAACGCGTCTTCTAGTGGACTACTCATCTACATGGCTTTAGTTGATCTCCTGGCCGCAGATTTTATGGGTCAGAAGATGCAACGGAGCATCAAGCTTCAGTTGAAGTCATACGCCGCAGTTTTGCTTGGGGCGGGTGGCATGGCCGTTCTAGCTAAGTGGACTTGATGATGTGCCTGTGGTACATTATCTAGTGCTGTCCTGTAAATGTGAGGAGGGTTAGAAGCCCAAAAATGTGGACCATTAATAAATATGTTTGTAAAATTTAAAATGATTTGAAAATTTAAAGGACTCCGATTTGTTATCTTTAAACAATTTTTTTGAGCAGGATAATTGTGAATAAAAAGTTGATGAATAGATATATTATTTTGGGTTGGAAGCTCAAACTTCTGATGTTTGGTGTTAGAGCCGGCTCTGACCTTGGTTTTAATCTCTTGAAGATATATAGCTTGTGAGATAAATCTAGAAAAAAAATCTAATCCAGTTCAATTCTGGAATGTGTTTCTTCAATTATTTGTTAACTCTATACTTAGATTATGCAAAAAAAAAAAATATGAAATCTCTCCAGTGAGGAAATCAGAAATGATTGACAAACTAAGCTAAAAACACTCGATCATCATATATATTCCCATTTAGTGGATATTTTAATTGTACATCCTTTCCTAGGTTGACAGCATGGTCTTTTAGCTAGTATGTAGTAGTACTGTATTATGACTATGGAAGATGCTTTCTAATCTGACTAAAGTTTTTAATGATTTTTGAAGATTAATTAAATGAAATAATGCAAAGGATGCGTAACAGCGTAAGTGGTAAAAATGCTAAGGTGACAAGATCTCCAGGCGACGACTTACGAATGAGGGAAACCACCAATGATTGTTTTCCCGAGAATGGGTGCCACTGGATTCATAGTCAGTACACTGCAGAACATTCCAACAACTCTCAAGAAGTGCCTTCTCCGCAGCTATAATGGGTCTGTTTAATTGTGGACAGATGTTGATGCTGTGTATAAGGCAGATCCAAGAAAAGGTAGGATTCTTTTTTTTTTTTCCCGTCAAAGTTATTTTTAATTAAAATTCAGGGGACTAAGCCCAACAAGGCTGGCCCAACACCAGAAACAAATTACAATACTAAGGCCCACAAAACGCTGGGCAAAATTTAAAACACAAGACGGGCCTAAAGCCCACACCAAACGCCACAAACTCAACGGGCCGGACTTCCCCTTATGACCCACTCGTCAAGGAGGCGGGACACGTGTTGTAATCTCCTTCTCAGCGCGCCACGCGTCAACCTATACCTCGACCTGACCGTCGGCGAAGCGAGAAGCCCCAAACCCCACCACCGAAACCCTCGTTACGGCGGAGCTCAAAACCGGAGAGCCTCCACCGAAACCTCTTTTCTTCCGTTTACTGACCTTTCTACGGAGAGCCGCCTCGATCTCTTCGAGCCCTCATCCGCCTTGTGAAAGCCACGAACCACAGAACTCATCGATCCAACACTATGTTCGATCCAAAACCGAGAACACCACTTTACCCCACTAGAACCGGCGACGCAAGGCTAAGTACGCCTTCACCCCCCGGAGACAGGACCGACGAGGCTTGCTGAAGAAGCCAAACACCTCCCGGAGACTTGACCGGCGGCGACGGAGCTTTAGTAGCCTCCACCTCCCGGAGTATAACTTCACCACACTTTACCCCTCCACGTGACTGCGCCTTCACTCCAGCAACCCATCCACCGTAGATGGCGGTTCACTCATCGAGCTAGCGCCTCCGGATGAGAGCTAAACCAGAACTCCGGCAAGGCGAATCAAGGGGAGAGAGCCAAAAAACGGACTGCTTAAACGGACAAGGAAGGACAAGCGGTTCCGGTGACGGCACGCGCGCCGACGCGCCGACCGCTCACCGGAACCAGATCTACTTTCTCTCTCTTCTCTCTCTTCTCAATATGCTTCTCTAGAAAAGGTAGGATTCATAGTCAGTTTTTTTTTTTTATTATTGTTATACTGACAAATATGGTTATATGCAGTTAGTTTTTGCCGTTATACCGAAGCCTCTTTTTTATCAAGATATATTTCAAATATTTTTGGTGTTTTAAGTATTGTTAAATTATTTTAAATAATTATTTTTGACTATCTGTACATATTTTCAAGTATTTTGGACAATATAAAAATACCTTATCTATTTTAGTTATTTTAGATATTAAATCGAAAGATAATTAATACATTTAAGTATATAAATCTGATACGGATATATTCGGGTATCCGAAATATTTTTGCTTGGATCGGATTCGGTTCCGGTTCTCTAGATATTCAAATTTTAAACCCGTTCAAATATTTAATCAATTTCGGTTCAGGCTCGGTACTATTTTTTTGGATCGGATTCGGTTCGGTTCTTTGTGTTCAGATTTTTTGCCTAGTCCTAGTGATTATGATCTCACAGTTACAGGTGTAAGTCTAATTTTAACAAAAGACATTTTCAGAAAACACTGTGCCGTCAAAGTCTAATTCAACCTTATTACCTGCCCTTTTAGCATACAGAAGAACACTGCTCAGTGTGAGGAGTAATGGCACAGGCACTATAAGACGTTCGCCAGATAACCGCTAGAGAGATGGGTCTAAGATGGACTGTGACTAAGCTGATGGTGCCAGATAAAGAAAATACCGTGTTAAAAGTCCCAAATCTGCCTCCACTTGTGCAAGAGATACAAGAGAATTTAATGTCAAGTTTTATTGAGTGTATAATCTGTTATGACATGGTTAGGCGGTCAGTTAATATATAGTCTTACTCCAGGTGTTACTTCATTTTTCATCTGGAAATGGGCTCTGACCACAAAATGGTCAATCCCAGCGCCAACAATTTTCGTTGTGCTTTTTTCTATCTCAATTTTGATAGAGCCAATTTCATATAAACTATCATTAATTCAAATAACTACATGGACTATTAAATCCAAGTCAAAATAAACTTTAATAAAAATGATGTTGGTCAACTATGCTGAGTCAGACGCCATATGTGTAGTTTCTGCTGAATCAGTTGCCACATAATTATATAGTTATTTTTTCAAACATTACCCAAAAAACTAAAAACATTACTCAAATCCGATATATTTAAAAATTCGAGAAAACTTAAAATTATAATCCAAAAATAAAACCAAAAACCCAAAATATATTTGCAACTCTGAGAAACTATAAATACCTAAAAGTTTAAAATATATTTGAAAATCCAAAAAATCAATATACCAAAATATTTTTGAATACTCGAAAACAATAAAAATATTTAGTACCAAAAATATACCGAAACACACAAAATATACCTAAAAATTCTTGACAAACTATAAAAACCCAACATCCCAAAATATATACAAAACCCAAAATATATCTACAAATCCAAGAAACAAAAACAATTATGATACACAAAAATATAAAATAATATCTAAAAATTCTTAGGGTGCATGATTCGACCTCACATATGGCTATTTTACCGAATCAAATACCTGAATAATCTGAAAATATATGTACTGTTATTTTTAGATATCACAATATATTTTAAAATTTCTTCTTTTTTATTTTCTTGGGCTTTCTTGTATATTTTGGGGTTTGGGTAGAGGTGTCAAAATGGGTAAACCAATCCAAACCAAGTCATATCCAAATAGTTTTAAGCTTACATGAGTAATGGATTAAACGAACTCATTTGACTAATGATTTGGTTCAGTCCATAATTCATTTAAGTTAATGAGGGGTTACAAATAAAAATACTGTGTAGGCTTCGGAAAAACACAGTTTTATGATTATGGTGGAAAATATAATTTTGCTATTTGGCGAGAAAAAATAATTTACGATTTTGGCGGAGAACAAAACTTTGCAGTTATTGCGAAAAAACTCATTTTTACAGTTTTGGCAAAAACCAAAATTTTACGATTTTGGTAAGAAAACACAATTTTACGATTTTGGTAAGAAAACACAATTTTGCGGTTTTGTCAGGAAAACTCGATTTTATAGTTATGGCAGAAAACATGATTTTACGGTTTTGGAAGGAATACACAATTTTGGTTTTGGTGGGAAAATATGATTTTACGATTTCTTAGGACAAATTCAATTTTACGGTTATGGCAAAAAATAGATTTTACAGTTTTTGCAGACAATTTATTTTACAGTTATGATGGGGGAACCACAATTTTGTGGTTTTTACGTAAAAAATTGATTTTATAGTTATGGTGGGAGAACATGATTTTATGGTTTTGGCCGAAAAACATGATTTTCTGGTTTGCCGGGAAAAATCGATCTTATGATTTTGGTGGAAAACTTGATTTTGCGGTTTTGGCTAGAATCACACTTTTTTTTTTTGAAAAGAGAACATGATTTTGGCAGTTTTGGCGGGAAACTCGTTTTTACGGTGATAGAGGAAAAAACTCGATTTTACGATTTTGGCAAAAAAAAACTCGATTTTACGGCTTGGGCACAATTTTGTGGTTATAGCGAGAAACTCGATTTTGAAGTCGAAAAACTCGATTCTATAGTTTTGGCGAAAAAAACACAATTTTGTGTGTTTTAGCAGAAAATAAGATTTTTTTTTGTTTTGGTGGGAAAACATGATATTGCGGTTTTGATGGAAAAAACTTTATTTTACTCTTTTGGCAGAAAACATGATTTTGCGGATTAGGCAAGAAAACATAATTTTGTGGTTTTCGCTGAAAACACGATTTTACCGTTTGGCGAGAAAATGAGATTTTGCGGTTTTATGAAAAAAATCAATTTTCAATTTTGGTAGAAAAACTTGATTTTATGATTTTGGAAAAAAATATGATTAAATTTGGCTTATTTAAAAACGACATATAATATTAATATATATGAGAAATATAATGTTGACAAAAATAATTTGAGAAATTGGGGTAGATTTAGTTTATTAAAATGGATTTAGATATATGAGAAAATAAATAAAACTTGGTGTAGTAAAACTAATTAAAATTTTGATTAGGTTATTTCTGTCTATATTTGATTTAAGTTTACGTTTGTTATAATTTTTATTGGTTTACTAATGGATAATTCATTATCCCTTAAGATTCATGGTTTGAGTTGGGTTGGATTGACCTATTAATTTTTTATCCATTTTGACAATTTTAGGTTTGGGTATATTTTGGGTATTTATAGATTTTTCGGATGAGTATATTTTTGAGTTTTCAGGTATTTATAATTTTCCTGGATATTCTGATATATTTTATAAGTTTTTGATTCTTTTGGATTTAATTATTTTAGGGGTTTTTGGCCTTTTAGAATATCTATTAAGTTTTCGGGTATACTTTTAGACTTCCAGATAATTTTGAAAAACTTTAACATGTTGCAATTGATTAGTAGAAATTAGGCATGTGGTGTTTGACTAGCAGAAACTACACATCTGGTGACTAACTGACATAGTTGACCAACATCATTTTAGTCAAACTTAAATTCGCCTTGAATTTTATAGTTCATAGAGTTTATTGGAGGTAAATGTTGGGAAAGTAGCAAAGTTTGAATAAGAGAAGACACTATGAAAATTGTTGAGATTCGAATTGACAATTTTCCCCCTCAATTGATTTGTTGGCAGATAACAGCCAAGGTGCTAACTGGAGTTGTCCAGGTTATAAATCTGTTTTGCTCTGAAATAGTCCAAGTAGATTTTATATCGATGCTTTTGTGGAAAGAGGAAAGACCAACCAATTGATCCAAATATTGACTCCTTACTCTTGTGGGTAGCCTGTGTAGGGGGGTGAAAAATGCGAGATGCCTAATGAGTAATGAAGACGGTTGTCATCATGTAAGACATCGGTTTAGTTAGAAGAAACGAAGAAGCAAGGCACATCACGTAGGAATCAGAACATACAAGACTGAAAATGCAGGATTTATGGGTAAAATTGTCATATATGCATGTTTTTATCCATAAATCCTGCATTTTCAGTCTTCATAAACTCATAATAGTACAAATGATCCAGACCAGTTTTTTTTTCGCCCAGGGGTAAACTTGAAGTTGTAACAATTGTTAAAAATACAAAAAAATGAGTACAAATAATTCAAGTCTTATCCCAGGTCACAAAGCATTGGTATCCAAGACAAAATCTTCCAACTTAAATCAGTCAATTGTAATGAATGACCAATTGTGGGGGGGGGGGGGGGGGGGGGGGGGGGGAGAGAGAGAGAGAGAGAGAGAGAGAGAGAGAGAGAGAGAGAGAGAGGTGTTCATTATAACATGTTTGCATTGTCTTTTATTGTGCTTAAGAGAGTCCTCATTCATATACGCATACCCTCAAGAAAGTCAGACAACCTATATCAGACAGAATAACACACGCAGCGGAATTAAGAGTTAAAAGTGACTAAAACAAGAGATTGACTTGAGTGGTGGAATGCACCAATACCTTATATCTTTTGCTATCACAGTCTGCCCATCTTCTGCATCCAGATGCCGCAGAACCACTTCCTCCAAACGACCATCATGAAACGCATGCTGCAAATCACACACACCCCACCTTTGAGTTTCAGAAATGCATCCAAACACCATCAAATATTACATTCCAAAAGGCAAAAATAGTCAAATCATAATCCACCAAAGCGACAAAGAGGCCTATCACGGTCTATACCATACCAATAACTATATATCTATATTATGATAATATGACCTAAGACTCTCACTTTAATGGTAACTTAAATATGTGTAGCTAATCAGACTCCATATCCAGGTTCATCAGTAACATCATCATATCCGTTGTAGTCAGTTCGTCATCGTCTGAATCTTCAAATGCAAAAGGATCATACTCTCCTTCTGACATTATGCCCCCCATCATGCTAAAAAATGTATCCATGTCTGACAAGTTAGAACCAGAGGGACTTGGACGCCTTGGAGGTGGTCTGTGGTATTTCCATGCATATGACCCTGGCTTCACAGTGTGCTGGAACACAACAACATCCAATAAGGTCTAATCAAACTTTCAAAGGACTTAACTTGTTTGCAAATTCTGCAAACCCCGCCTTTCCTCAATTCAGAAAAAAACTATCACATTGTTTTATCTAAAGCCTATGATGCTTCACTAATCATTCATGCTATACTAACTACACTTCCTTCCATAAAGACATGTAACCTCTGTGCAAACGAATTGTGGATTCTATGATCATTATAAAGCTTCAAGGCTACGATTATCGGCAAAGGTATTAAATGTCCCTAGATTTGGAATATCTAGCAATAAGAAAAGGTAAAGATACAGACAACATAAATGCAAATGTAAAATAAAGAAAACTGATCCAATATAGCATCCCATAATACCAGTAAGAAAAACAGCAATGCATGATATAACTAGAGTTTTAACACTGACTGCATTGTAAATACCTTGTAGAAGCAACTTGTTCCGAACGGACAATTCCCATCTCCGAAATTGAAGTGCTTACAATCAATTGACCTGGTAGACATAAAAAAAAAAAGTATAGCATTCACATAAACGAAGAACCAATCATTAAATAGACTTTGTATATATATAAGCATACAAATATTTCTTATATATGTTACCTGAGTTTGTCCCTGTAGTTGTCCATGATTTCCTTCTTCTCCTCAGGAGCTGAGAACCAGATGACACTAGGGACAACAAAATACGACAACTTGCGGCAAATGGGGCAAGCCCTCAGCGTGCTGTTGACATCCATACCGGTGGAAGGAGAACTGCTACGCCAATTCCTGATGCAACCTATGCAGAAAGCATGATCACACTCAGTGAGCAGCCCAAACTTGCGTTCAGCTGGAGTTGGCTTAGAGAGTACACGTTCCAAACAGACGCAGCACTCCACCTCCTGGCTAAGTTTCAGCGCTTCGAGCTGTTTTTGCTTTTTCTCACATGATCTCTTGTGCTCCTCCCTCTCCTCGGGTCTGAAAGGATGCAAGCAACGTTTCCCACAAGTTGGGCAAAGGTCTCCGTGGATGTGAGGGCATTGATCCCCACGCGGGCAGTCACCAGCTGCGGCGTATGAGCAAATGGGTTGGTCTTGTGGTTTGGATGAAGAAGAGCTGAAGGTGTTGTCTGAGGAATCCAAAGTCCACGCTGGTGATGAGGGAAGTGGGCTCAAATCCTTTTCTGAAGCAGATGATCGAGGCAGAGCGGAGGAAGATGAGGCAGGAGATGGATGAGGTTTGAGTTTGACGTGTTCGTATCTGCATCGGCTTCCGTAAGAGCAGAGACCTCTCTGGTAGAAGGTGCAAACCTGTTGATACAAACCAAAGTTTAAGTTAGTTAATGAATGAATAAATGGTGGTTCGTTCTCTCCATAAGAAAATAAAAAAGAGAGGTTACATTATTTGTGGGATCCTTCCAGTCATGTGAGAATTCGCAGTTGTCACCTTTTAAGCAAGCGCCGTGAGCAAAGAACTTACAAAGGATCCTAAGAGACAAACATAATGAAGTGGGAAGACACGTTCAAACCATTCCAAAAATCATTACTTTTGTATCAAAAAAAAAAAGAAAAAAGAAAACCAAGTTTATCAAGGAGTTTCCAGGCATCGAAAATGGATAAAGCAATCACCTTTTCGACATCGGGGAGATGGAGGGAGACCTTGGGGGAACAACGGTCCCTGAGATCGGTTTGCCCAGGAATTGAGCTCCGAGGAAGCGGTTTAATCCTGTGATTACAAGGCGGCGTAGCAGCTCTGCGTTTTTTTCTTCTTCCAAGCTTGGACAAAGGAGGAGATTGTGTAGACGAATCCCCCACCGTACGCTAATACGACGTCGTACTTGCGTTCGGATCTGATTATCATTAAATGCCCTAATGGATATCATCTTAATACGCTTAATGGATGAAGAAGCCTCCTTTCCTTTAATCGGAAATATTCTGCACTTTATATGTGCAAGGCCCACTAGGCCCACATTATACATATACACCTCCCCTTCTTGTTTTTTTTTTCTTTTTTTTTTTAAAACACATTATGTACGTTGTTTTTTTTTTTTTTTTGTTCTCTAAAAGCTTATTTTCGGTATGAACTCTTCAAACTTGTAAAAACAGTGTTGAAAACAGCAACTCTACCGGCCAGGATTTGGATCCAATCTATTTAACAAATTTGAAATAAGTGTAGTCTTATCTTTTATTTGCTAAAAAAAAAATAAGCATTCTCTTTAAACAAGACAATCGTTCGGAAGATCTCTAAAGTCCCCCGAACAATAGCATATCACGATTACCAAAAAAAACAATAGCATATCACTTTTCTATTGTTTTTTTTTTCTTTTGAAAAAAGGGCAAACTCTTTTCTATTGTTGTTCACTTGTTCTTACTTCATAGTCCATAACAATATAACATGTGGTTGTTACGACTTATTCAACGTAAAATATTTGTGAATCCTTAGTTATTGTCGAGGTTCTTTAAGAGAAAGTGGTTACCCATGTGACTACTTACATGTGGTGGTATCTCCGATGTATTTTCCTATTTTTTTCTTTAAAATAAAAAAATTTTATAATAGAGATGGATTTGTCTCCAATCTATTTCTTTATTTCTTCCTCTAAAAAAATATTTTTGATATATTATTTTCTAATTTTACAAATAGTATATTTTATTTGTAAAAGTTGAAAACCAGCCCAATTTATTATAACATTCATAAAATTATGATATTATTTACACTGAATATTTTTATAGAAACTATTATGTAAATAAAGAGTATAATTATATGTTTATATAAACAGTACATTTTCACTAAAAAAATTATTTTGGTTATAATTTTTAAAGTAAAAAGTTAAGGGATCATTTCGTGAATAAAAAAATATGCATCTATTATAGAGGAATACTATTTATTTCCCTAAATATAGAGGTGAAAATATTAATCTTTATTTTAGAGAAAAAAATAGAATAGAGTTTGAATGATTTTACCTCTAAATATTATTATAGAGACAAATATAGAGGTGAATTGAAAATGCTTTAAGATACTAGTTCTCACTTCTCGTACATCTGTTTTGTTGTTTAACGCTATATAAAATGTGAATATTTAGTATAAAAGAGGTACAATATTCTCCCGCATTATTGTTGCAAACCTTGATAAACAAACACCATTTTCCATAATAAGTGGATCGGTCCACAATTTGTTTTGGAGATCAGATACGGAGATACGGAAACTATATTTTATACAGATCCTTAAGTAGTTAGTATTAAGGGAAAATGCCAAATATCACATACAACTTGATTTTAAAACAAAAGTATACTTCAAAGTTAATCATATGCGAAAGTTAACTGAAAAGCTAGTGAAATTATAATTGTTTTCTTATGACCAAACAATAAACCAGCATGCATTTTTACAAATATAACCCCAAAAAGTCTTCGTGGTTTTTATAAGTCTTATCTAAGAAGACTTCCTTTTCATATAGTAGATCTTAAAATAATTTATAAATTTTATAAAAAATATTTTTATGGGAGAAAATTGAAATCATATAATTATAAACATTTGTAAATGATATAAATTAAAATCTAGTAAAATTGAATTGTTTTCAATATAGATGAGTGAATGTAGATGAGTTATGATATTTTTGGGTTTCAGGTTTGGTAACATATGTTATAATATTGTTTGTATCTTTAGGGTTAGATTTTAGAATCTTAAATCAAAAATAAATAAAATAAAGTTGACATATATTTGTTCAATTTTGAGTATATTCAACACTTTAAAAGTTGATTTTAAGTTTAATGAAGTATTTGTTGTATCCATTCTTCTCATATGGCTGCAACAAAAATCTAATATTTTTCACTCTAAGACTCTCCAACATCTCTCTAATCTCCTTGACCTTGAAAACATCTAACTTTATATCAATTTCTCATTTCTTTTCCATGTCTTTTTACTAATTTTTCTTATTTTACAGATTTTTCATCACATATAGCTTTCACTATTTAAAAAGTAAACTATAAATTTTGATATGTATTTTTGTGTGTGTTTGTACGTTAGATTCTAAAAAGTTATAGATTCAACTAATATGACTTTTTATTTGTTATTTAACCATAAACAATTATTTCTGAAGTGTTTTCTATTTTGAAAAATTTGAATGTTTTTGGATATGTAGGTTTTTCACATTTGAGTCAGATTTTGGAAGACTTTTCAAAAGATTTTTGGGAGTTTTTCTTGGAAAGTATTCTAATGCATTTTATGCTAAAAGACTTTTCTGAAAATTTTCTTAATCGAAAAAATATTGAACCTGATTGAAATATTTATCTCCGTATATATAAAAAAATTACACATTCTCAAATAACAATGATATATAAATAATTGTGAAACAATAAAATTAACCAAAACCAAAATAAAAAAAATCTGCGAAGTGCGTAAAATCCCTAACTATGAATAAAATACTTATGTTTTATTGGTTGTTCTATTTCGGTCTGGCTTTCCAGACCACCTCAAGCTTGAATAATATAATAGCCGTTTGCTGAAAAAAAAACAAAGATTTGTTTTAAAAATGAATTTATTTTCATATAATAGGGATTTCCTCTAAATTTATTATTCATATGGGAGCATACGGCCAAGGATCCTCCCGAGTTAGTAAGAAGAAGATACCGAATCAAACAAAATTAATGTGTTTTCTGAATCATAAATATTAACCAATATTGAATTTAGGTGTCAGTGTGTGTATATCTATCTATTTCTATATATGCATCTTCTTCTTTTTTTTGGTAATCTAATATATGCATCTCACCAACAACATTGGTTGCATTTTGTGATTTAATATATCCTACTATATAAAAGGGACTAAATTCAAGGCTTTTGAGACTATCCACCTCAGCCAAAATATTCTCATCTAAAAATAATTAAAAATAAATATCATTTAGAAAATAATTAACTAACATACAACTTTTGATATTTCTAGAAATTTCAAATTTGTAACTGCTAATTTATTAATAGAATCATATATCTATATTGAATTATGTTATATTTTAATAGTTAGACTTTAAGGGTAAATAAATTATTAATTTATAATATATATAATTTATAACATTATATTGTAGTTATAAATAAAGAGAAAATAACCGGGAAGGATGAAGAAGCTCATGTAAAATTATGTAATTAAAATGGTAAAATGGTGAGTATGATGAGGTGAATCTAAGAAAATTTGTTGTACAAATTATGGTGCTTTATTCGTCCACTATAATGATTTAAAATAAAATATATATTCACATAAATAAGTCAATATTTGTTGTTTTTTTTTTGGTAAGATGTTAAGATTATTATTTTCTAAAAGATTACACTGTTGTTTTTAAACAACTTATTACAGCAAGGAAACAAAAACAACCAACAACAACTCAAGGTAAAAAAAGCCTTAAGGAAGTCTTATACAAGAAATATAAAAAGAAGTAGAGAAGATGAGAAAGAAGAACTTACCGGGTAAGAGAGGAGACGGTCACGCATCATACGGTCGAAAGAGGCAAGGATGACTGATGAAGGTGAGGAGACATGACTGAAAGTAGAGCTTGATGACTGGAGTAGCATGTGCATCTACGTTGACGCGAGGTTGATTGATCTAGGCTACAACAGAGTGTAGATCAGCCGGAGGAGAAATCCAAACTTCAGCAGCAAAATGCTCTCATATCAAGCGAGAGAAAGAGCACTCAAAGAAGAGATGATGGTGAGTCTCTATTTCCAGATTACAAAGGGCGCACGTTCCTGAGACATTTAATCCCCAACGCCTCAAGCGATCCTTGGTTGGTAGTCTTCTCCGCAAAGCCAGCCATGATATAAACGCATTACGTGGAATATGTTCCTTGAACCAAATATTCTTGTGCCAATATGTATTGTTGATAGTGTTTATATTCTTTTCTCACATTAGTATCCATATTTTTTGATAAGCTGATCCAAAGAGATTAGTTTGTGGAGCTAACCAAACGAGGATTATAGTGTTTACTTTGGAAAAAGTAATAGGTTGAATGATAGATGGCGTGCGTACCTTTTCACATGGAAATCTGCACATATATTAAAATTGTAAGTTTTGAATCATAGAGAAAATATAGTGTATATGACTGAAGTTGGTACATTCTGAAACTAAAGATGGCTGAAATTCTTTTTTGTCAAAATGCATAGATGTGAATCTTATATGAATAGAGTTCTACATTGCTTATAGCAGTGTAATAAACTCCGTGTGTAAAGGAGAAAAAATGTTATATAAGTGAAAACAAAAATTATGATTTTTTTCTTGTGCCTATAGGCTCTTCGCAATTTGAAGAAGAAAGAACATATTGTGTGAAAATCTTTGGCTCGGTCAAATTTTATCCAGTTGTTTATAAAACTGTTGTTATCTGATTCATGTAATTTTTCAGTGTTGATTTAAAAGCCCAAAAAACCTATCTATACTGACATTTTTATATTTTTCCTGTGATTTGAATTTAAAAAGAGATAAAACTTTTGATAAGTTATGTAAACTCAGAACAAGTATTTAGCTTTAGAAAGCATTTACATGTTTCAAACTTATAATATATACATATATAATGTTTAAAATTATGCATATAAGACCTGTGTAAAATGTGTCTGAATATGTTTCTCTTCTTTAATGTGTTAATCGTACTATATATAATATTATTTTAAAATTTCAAAAAGTTTATATCACTGTCACATACAAAAAACCATCAATAAAAAATATAATTCTCCATCTACAACAAAAAGTTGAAAAATTATTAACATATAAATTTAAATTAAGAAAAACTAACATTGGAAAAACAAGAAGTTAATATAAAAGAAAAAAAATTAACAAATAATATTATAAATAAAATAAATTTATAAGACATAATCCGCGCGAAGCGCGGAAAAAATCTCTAGTATAACTAAAAGAAGTTATTACAGATTGAAGAGGATCGTCACGGCAATTCAAAGGTTGGAATTTGTCTAGCATTATAACGCATATCTAATTTTGGTTAATAACTTAATTGAATGTAGTGCTAATTATGACTATTAAGAAATATATTGTTGTGTTATTTTACATATTTTATAGTATATTATATCTACAGTTCTAGATAAAATCGCATGTTCATATGTAGTATATAGTATATATGTACCAGTCAATCTTACTTTTGGTAATATCCCTTGTATTTTGTTCAACAAAAAACCTCCTATATATGTATTGATCTCTGATCTCTCAATACAATAATGTAGAAGAAAGGCAAGAGATAAGGAATAGTAAGCCTTTTTTACAAAAAAAAAAGAAGATAAGGAGTAGTAGGCTTGTGACTTTTGTAAATCTATGCCAAAATGACTAGGATCCACATGTTGAGTCTAATTAAGTTTCTTTGATTAACTTTCACATGCACTCTTCACAACCCTTTAATTTATCATATAAGTGGGTACACATTAATACTAAAAGTCATACATATGCTTCTCTTTTTGTGCACAAGCATACATATACTTTATAAGAAACCTGTAGACGAAAATGAATATCACTTTTTTCAAAATTATTAAAACGATAAAATAATAGTACAACTTAATTGATAAATAGGATACATTCTAAAGATATTTAGAAAATAAGCCACATAAAAATCATTTTAATTGTGTCTTTCAATCATTGGGTCACTGTTTGGTGGACAAATGCCAGTGTACACCTGGCGGAGCCACCTTGTTAGGAGAGCATGTGAGTTAGTTGACCTATGTGAATTTATGAATAATTTCTTTTTTACTTGTATATTTTGAAATAATGTCACATTTAGTTTTTTTTTTTTTTGCTAAAATTTAGCTGTCACATTTAGTTAATTTCCCTTATAATATATACTCCCTCCGTTTTTAATATAAGTCATTTTAAAGCTATGCACATAGATTAAGAAAATCATTAATTTCTTATATTTTCAAAACAAAACATCATTAATTATTTACCTAACCACAATTCAACCAATAAAAAAATAGAAGATATATTATCATTGGTCAGGTAACATTAATTATTAATAAATATTATATAGAAAACTGAAAACGACATATAATTTGGAACAAAAAAATTTATCTACAACGAATTATATTGAAAAATGGAGGGAGTATTAATAAAAAAACTGATTTCGTTGACAAATTTTCCCAGCTCTGCCACTGTACACAGAGCAAATTGTATACATAAGCGATAAACAAAATTTATGCCCTCATTCAGAAAAAAATATCTTAGAAATATCATTGTTACAAAAAGAGCTAGAACTAAAAATATTCTTTTTAACATTTTCATCATTTCTTCTCTACAAACTTATTGACTAGATTTTAAAAATCAATGTTTCTTAAAATTAATTTTAATAAATACGATAGCCAAATAACTTACTTTTTTTTTGTGACATATTCGAATGACTAAATTTTTTTATCAGTTTAGTTTTGAAAAAGAAACTCTTTTCGACAAATGTACCAAACCTGACATTTTTTCTAGCAACATTTAAGATTATGATAACTATTCCGATTTGACAACCCATATAAAACTATTCAAGCAAATAAAAGTAAATAACAAATTAACTGGAAAGAAGAAGAATATTAATTTAATTATAATGATTTGTGAAAAAGTGAGATGAAAAGCTTTGTCAATAGAAAATATTCAATTTCTGGAGGTGATCATAGCAGAAGAAGATGTTAAGTCGACAATCGGATTGCTGCCATAATTTTTATTAAGACTTAACAAATTTTACAAAACATTGTTAAGTATTATTGGCTAGAAGATAAAGATTGTATTTATCTTAGAGATAAGTTAGAGATAACTATGTACGTTAGAGATAACTATGTACGTTAGATACGATATACTTGACTTAGATACGGGAGTCATGAACGTTTGTATAAATACTCTTTGATACATCAATAACAAGCGACTCATTCTTTTATATTCACATGGTATCAGAGCTAAGATCTATCTAAACAAAAACGTTGAAGATCTTTCTCAAGTGCAATGAGTGATACGAAGTCGGAGGCTGCTGAAGCTTCTCAAGTTGTGATTAGTAAGCAAGGAGATACGATGAAGTTATCACCGTACACTCTGTTCTCATCGGACAATCCAGGTTCGATGATTACCTCTGTTCATCTGAAAGGGGATAATTATAATGAGTGGTCATTGGAGATGTTGAATGCACTCCGTGCCAAGAAGAAGAGTGGTTTCGTTGATGGATCGCTTCCTCAACCTGAAGAAGGCGATGTCAATTTGGAATCTTGGTTGAGTGTAAACTCTATGATTGTAGGATGGATTCGAACGTCGATAGAGCCACGAGTTCGGTCTACAGTAACGTTCATCACCAATGCTCACAAGCTTTGGGAGAATCTGAAACAACGATTTGCAGTGGGTAACAAAGTCAGAGTTCATCAGCTCATGGAACAACTAGCTTCATGTCGTCAGAATGGGGAGCCGGTTATAGATTACTTTGGCAAATTGTCTATCAAGTGGGAAGAGATGCAGACATACAGACCTTCACCACCGTGTACGTGTACAGCTGCACGAATATATGAGAAGGAGCGTGAAGATGAAAGAGTTCATCAGTTTATTATGGGTCTTGATGAATCGAGATTTGGTAATGTGGTGAGTTCTATCATTGAAGCTGATGAATTGCCTGATATAGGCAAGGTGTATGCAAAAGTGATCAGAGAAGAAGCTCGCTTGGATTCTGCCAAGACGAGAGAACACACTCAAGATGTCGTTGGGTTTGCAACACGACGAGATACAAATACAGACGATCAAAGTGCTCGACGTGACTCACGGGAAGGGTCAGTTTCACAGGGAGGAAGAGCAGATTTCTCCAGCGGCAGAGCTCGAGATCGGGTGTGCTCTCATTGTGGTAAAACTGGTCACGACAAGAACACATGTTGGCAACTCATTGGTTATCCAGAGTGGATGACAGAGAGAGGAGGAGGACGTGGTGGACGCGGTTCTAACAGAGGAGGTGGTCGTGGTTTTAACTCTGGAAGAGGCAGAGGAATAACAGCTAATATAGCACATGCGACTACTCCTCACGTCTCGACGGTTGCTGATCTAACTCCAGAACAGCTGAAGGCAATTACTCAGATCATTCAAGACAAGCAAAGCGGGTCGTCTGAGAAACTGTCTGGTAAGGTTCTTGGAGATATAATAATTGACACAGGGGCGTCACACCATATGACAGGAAATCTGTCACTACTAGTGAATGTAAGAAAGACACTGCCATGTAGTGTTGGGTTTGCAGATGGCAGCATGACAATGTCGGCCAGCTTGGGAGAGATGGTGGTGTCGGATAGACTGTCACTGAAAGAAGTTCTTTATGTTCCGGATTTGAACTGTTCATTGATCTCGGTTTCGAAACTTCTCAAGCATATGAATTGCTTTGCATTGTTTACTGATGCAATTTGTCTTCTGCAGGACCGTTCTACGAAGACTATGATTGGAGCCGGTGAGGAACGTGATGGGGTGTACTATTTCAAGGATGTAAAGGCGGCACTGGTCAACCGAACTGATGGGAAGGTTGTGGATCATCTGCTGTGGCATCGTAGGCTAGGACACCCTGCGTTCTCTGTGCTTTCTGTTTTACCTATGTGTTCTGGTGTTTTAAATAAAGATAGCCCTGGTCACTGTGACGTATGTTTTAGGGCTAAGCAGACAAGAGATCCTTTTCCTGACAGTTTAAATAAAGCAGAAGTTTGTTTTGGTTTAATTCATGTTGATGTCTGGGGTCCATACCGAGTTCCTGCATCAAGTGGGGCAGTGTATTTTTTAACTATAGTAGACGATTTTTCCAGAGCAACATGGACCTATCTACTTCTTGCGAAATCAGAAGTTGGAAAGGTGTTACAAAATTTCTGTGCATACACAGAAAGACAGTTCAACAAACGTGTTAAGGAAGTGAGAAGTGATAATGGCAGTGAATTCATGTGTCTGAGCTCATTTTTCAGAGAGAAAGGGATTATACATCAGACCTCCTGTGTTGCGACTCCACAACAAAATGGAAGAGTTGAGAGAAAACACAGACATATCTTGAATGTAGCACGGGCGTTGTTGTTTCAAGCAGGATTACCAGTTAAGTTCTGGGGGGAGGCGATCTCAACAGCAACACATTTGATCAACTTAACGCCTTCGAAGATTCTTCATGGTTTAACACCACACGAGGTGTTGTTTGGTCGGAAACCTTCGTACGAGCAGCTCAGAGTGTTTGGCTCATCTTGTTACGTTCATCGCAATGCGAGGGACAAGGATAAGTTTGGGGCTCGGAGTAGACATTGCGTGTTTGTTGGATACCCTTTTGGGAAGAAAGGGTGGAAAGTATATGATATGGAGAGGAATGAATTCTTTGTTTCTCGGGATGTAGTCTTTCAGGAAGACAAATTCCCAATGGCTGAAAGTGATATGGCTCAGTCTATTGAGCAAGTAAGCTTGGAACCGTTTGTAGAAGAAGAAGAGGGTCTGATTACGTCTGTTACAAGAAACAGGGGGAGTGAAGTAGTGGAAGTACCGGTTGGAGAAGAGAGTGTTGTAGTTACAGAACCTGTCGAAGGTGACAACAGTGACAAAACTACTGTGTCTGATGAAGCCGCATTGGAGACAGCAACACCAGTTACGGAAACTGAAGAAACAGTTCCTGCGGTACCAGAGTTCGGAAGAGGACATAGAGAAAAACAAGTTCCTGCAAAGTTTAATGACTACATGTTGTACAATGCAAGAATGTTGCAATGTCCAGACCCCCATCACACCCTCATCGCGGCTTCAACAGAGTCTAGTACGGTCCAAGGTACGCCATATCCACTTGATAACTTTGTGACTGATATGAATTTTTCTCCTGCACATCAAGCTTTCTTGGCAGCAGTTACAAAAGAAACAGAACCAAGAAATTTCAGAGAAGCCGTGCAACATGAGATATGGAGAAATTCGATGCAAAAAGAGATTACTGCATTTGAAGTTAATAAGACCTTCAGTATAGTAGATTTGCCGCCAGGTAAAACAGCTATTGGAAATATGTGGATCTACAAATACAAGTACAATGCAGATGGAACAATAGAAAGACCTAAATCACGCCTAGTTGCATTGGGGAATCGACAAGTAGAAGGTGAGGATTACGATGAAACGTTTGCTCCAGTGGCTAAGATGACTACAATACGAGGACTGCTGCGTGTCATTGCTGGAAAAGGCTGGATAGTTCATCAAATGGACGTGCATAATGCATTTCTTCATGGAGAGTTGCATGAAGAAGTGTACATGAAGCTACCTTTGGGGTTCCATCATTCTGATCCACGGAAGGTGTGTAGATTGCACAAGGCGATTTATGGTCTGAAGCAAGCGCCTAGGTGTTGGTTTGCGAAGTTAACAAATGCACTTAAAAAGTATGGGTTCGTGCACTCGTACTCAGACTACTCGTTGTTCACATATGAGAAGAACAATGTAGAGTTGAAGGTTCTGATCTATGTCGATGATCTGATTGTGTGTGGCAACAACATGGAGTTTCTCACGAAGTTTAAAGACTATCTTGGACGTTGTTTTCACATGAAAGATTTAGGAAAGCTCAAATACTTTCTGGGAATTGAAGTTGGACGAGGAAAAGAAGGTTTTATGCTGACACAGCGTAAATATGCGCTGGATATTATTCAAGAGGCAGGGCTGCTGGGAGCTAAACCAGTCGCAACACCAATGGAGCAGAGACACCAATTGGGAAGAGACAAGAGTGCTTGATATTATTCAAGAGGCAGGGCTGCTGGGAGCTAAACCAGTCGCAACACCAATGGAGCAGAGACACCAATTGGGAAGAGACAAGAGTGCTTTTCTGCGAGAGGCTGGGAAGTATAGAAGATTGGTAGGACGGTTGATATATTTGTCGGTAACAAGAACGGATATCACCTATTCAGTACATATTTTGTCGCAGTTCATGCAGTCGCCGAGAGAGAATCAGTGGGAAGCAGCACTGCGTGTGGTTAGGTACTTGAAAGGAACTGTTGGCCAAGGCATACTGCTGAGTTCAAGTTCAGATTTTAATATTTCAGTCTACTGTGATGCTGACTGGAATTCTTGTCCTACTAGCAGAAGATCCGTGAGTTCTTTCGTAACTCTTGTAGGAGATTCACCTATCTCGTGGAAAACAGAGAAGCAGGATTTCGTGTCTCATTCATCTGCTGAGGCAGAATATCGATCCATGTCTGAGGCAACAAGGGAGATTAAGTGGCTTGTACGTTTAGCAAAGGATTTGGGTTTTGCACCTAAAGGGGCGGTGAAACTGTACTGTGACAGCAAGTCTGCTATGTATATCGCAGCCAATCCGGTGTTCCATGAACGCACCAAGCATATTGAATCAGCCTGTCATCAAGTAAGGGATGCTATGAAAGCTGGACTAATCACTGCGGTCCATGTTAGAACCAATGAGTAGCTAGCGGACGTATTGACCAAAACACTTGGGAGAGTACAATTTGAATATCTGTTGTTCAAGTTGGGTGTTCGAAATCTTCACACTTCCAACTTGAGGGGGAGTATTGGCTAGAAGATAAAGATTGTATTTATCTTAGAGATAAGTTAGAGATAACTATGTACGTTAGAGATAACTATGTACGTTAGATACGATATACTTGACTTAGATACGGGAGTCATGAACGTTTGTATAAATACTCTTTGATACATCAATAACAAGCGACTCATTCTTTTATATTCACAAGTATCTTAGAGCTTGATTGGCAGAGAATTAGCATAAACATAATGCTCTATATTATCCAATCATCAAATTTTTAAAAAGCATTTAAATGATGCAAATGCTCTCGTAATAGCTCATACGGACAATCTGTTCAAAATTGTGAGATTTTAAACTACCATAATTATTGTGTTTAACGTAAAAAAAATCTAAAAGATGCTTGGCTTGATGATAGTAGTAATATGTGAGAGCAAATCATTATGAAAGGTTATCAACATTTTCTCTGTTGTTTGATCGTGAATACAAGAATCTAGGATGTGTACTAGAATATGCTTTTTAGCTTAGATTCTTTCATATTCTGATATATGTGTATCTTATATATTAAAACAGAAGTCATGACTTCTTTTCATGTGTGATTTTTTTTAGTTTGGACCATTCCTAGAAAATATCATATTTTACATAAGTTCATTATTATATATTTTAATACCTTTATCATTTTATTTGAAATACAAAATGAATATATTTAAATCTTCTAACAAAATCTTTTTAAAATCTCCTTAGAATCTTTTTAAATTTACTTTCAAAAATTAGTTAGTTTTATTTAAATTATCATAAAATATAATTAGAAATTAAAATTGAATATAGTTTTGGTTTATAAACAAAAATTTAAATAAAATGAAATTAATAATTTCACAAATACATTTACTAATAATTTTTAAAGATTTGTTAGAAATAAATATTTATTTTTATTTTAAGTTTTTCAAATTTGTTTTCTAATAATAATAAAATCATGATTTTTTGATGAGTGATATTTTTATTTGGACCCTCATTTAAATTTTATATTAAATGTATATCACTAATGCTAATATACATAACATTTTTACTACTTTAATCATAATATCTTTTATATCTTAATTTTTTAAAAATAAATTAAAATTTTAACAAAATCTCTTGAAAAAGATTATAATAAGATCTTAATTGTCATAAATTGAATATAAATATTTTCAACTAATTTTGTAATTAAATTAACATATTTTATTTTCATAAATATAAAATATTTATGCTAAAAATATAATATGTTGGTAGAACGGGTTAATATAAGTAAACTATATAATACATGTATAAAATTTTTAACTTATCTTAAACTTTTTAATATACAGTAATTTATTATATAGAATAAATAAACATTAAAAAATTACTAAAAAATCTAGCGATTTGAATTACGGATCATGATTATAATAAATTAAAATATAAAATTATTTTCATATATGTTGTTTCATGCATTAAAAAATTTAATTTAGTAATCAAACGCAAATTCAATAGACAAATATATAATAAGCAACATATATATGTGACTGATTTAATTTACAGTATGAAAACTATAAAATATATATTTGGCATAATTATACAAACATTTAATATGTGAGTAACATTAAAAATATATAATAATTATGTAAAACAAATATCTATATATATAAATATGAAAATATATACCTGCACGGTTGTGCGGGTGGAAATCTAGTTTGTCTTTAAGACTGTAACCTTTATCCTAATAAAATAAGAGAAAAGTACAAAATAGCATTCAGCTCTATTGTAATATATCACACGGAAGCAAATAAACGAAACTGTTTAGACCAAACACGTCTAGGATAAAGAACATGATTGTTTATCTTTTGCTCTTTAGTCAATCTGTCTAAAACACATGGGGGCATGTGCAGGATAGAACGTTATATGTGGAGTTGGAATACTTTAATTTGTTTGAAGCTGCCAAAGAAGGAGGATGGTTGGGACACTACTGTTTATATATGGTTTACTTTCTTTCTACACCGGAATACTCCTGCGTTACTGCCTCGACAATGAGACTGACCTCAAGACCTATCCTGACAATGTCCAAGATGCGTTCGATACCATCAGACGTATATTTTTCGGTCTGGAGCTATATCTTTCAAAAAATTATGAATTACCTTCATAGTGAAGGTTATAAAAGTTAAGAACCATAGAAGAGAAATATGATTTGGTATTTGGCTTTGAACAAATGGAACAACTGAAAAGCTAAGGATATCAAGTAGATCAGTCAGTCAATCTCTAACAAATCATTCCCTTATTGCTATAAGAAGTCAATGGTCAAATATATGAGTTACACTATGTTCCATCAAATATAGCAATTGACTATTACAAGTTACAACTATGTGTTTAGTGGAGAAACTACTCTCCTTTGTAGTGAAATTATATTATAGTTACAAATGAAAGAGATACTATTCTAAAATGATTAACCCAGTTTATTTTAAAATAAATGTTAAGATGACATTCGAGCCTCTCTTTCAGATATCTAAAAATATATGTTCATTTGAGATTTACTTGCTAAATTCTATCTGTACAAATTACTTAGTACAATGTTTTTTTACCTTTAGGTGGTTTAGAAAAATGTTATGCAAGAAGGTACAAATTTTCATGTTGAAAATATGGTTCTCATACTAACCGGTTGTGTTTAAGTTACCAAATGGTTCTAGCAAAACTAATAATAAAAAGACAAGAAGGATGTAGAAGTTGAAGGCAGAGATGAAATCCTATTCAGTAAAGAAGATTATTCTAGATTGAGAATAAAATGAAGTATGGATCGTGGAAGAATCTTAGTCTAATGGTTAAAGTTTAAAAGTTTCTACATCTAGATTTAGGGTTTAAATCCCATACTATGCAATTTCTTGACTATTATAAGATGCATGCTTTTAGGGGTTTCATAGTACTTTAAGTAGAGCCGTTCGTTGTGGTCGTCTGCTGCGGAGGGAGGAAGTCTTTCCATCGAGGATGTCGTACATGCAAAACCGTCCTTCTAAATGTTTTGGAAAGAACTTCATTATAGAATCATTATCCGTGGAGCTGTTTATCAGTATTATATATATTGCAGATAGTTGATCATCATATTGTAATAAAGTTAGAGATTATATATGATGATGTAATAATGGGTGCTATCCAGTGATAAAAATGAAGTAAGATAGGACATTCAAAATAAGAAAGAAACGGGCTAGAAATATTTAATATGACTTAAATTGGTTGTCTATATTGTTTTTTTTTTCTTAGAAAAAGCCTTGGTTGCATATCATGCATTATCATGTGTAATCCAAAGACAACTATATAAGTTTTAAAGCACTTAACGTAATTTGTTATACTTTGTCAATAATCTATTTTGCTTAACAGCCAATTAAGAGAAAATAACAGTATTTTCATATTGTAATTTCAAATAATGGTGTTTGTTTAGTTTTAAAATACTTTTAATATTATAATATTTTATATTTTATTTTTTCAGTATGAAAAAATTAAAATAATTCTTAATAATATTGTTTTACTTGGTTTAAAAAAATAATTTATATCTTCACATTTAATAAATAGCTATAATTGTTTTTTTGTTAAAACACATTCATGTAATAAAAATTAATTTACTAATTAAGTCAGCGAATCGAATAACATTCGCTGAACGAACATAGGACCAAAATCCATTTTATATAATTTCTCTATATTTTCTTAAGCCTCAACAGTTTAATCTTTTGAGAGAGTAGGAGAAGAGAAACTTCAACAATGGCGAACATGGCAAAATCAAGGCTTTTTCGCTCATAATTCTTACATACACTAGTTCCCGGCTTTCACACTCGCCTCGTAACCATCTCTCTTACTCTCTCTCGAACAGCTTATTCACAATATATCCATCCTTTCATTGTTTGTTTGTAAATGATTTCAGAAGACCTCTTCTCCAAGTAAATTGAGTAAGGAATAAGCGTGGCATGCGGACCTGAAATCCTACGCTTCAGATAAAACATGGAGAGTGAAAATGACTGGTCGGAGACTTAGTGAAGGGTGGAGAGAGTTCGCCATTACTAATAATCTTTGATTCGGCAGCGTTGTTCTTGTTAGATACAAAGGAGATATGGTCTTCCATGTTTCGAATTTAAGTCAAAATTGCTGTGAGATTCAAGACATTTCGCCTTGTGTAATCTGGTTGAACCATGGAAAACGCAAATACTCAAGTAAACACACCATATAATAAGATTTTAATGAATTTGTGGAATTGATTTGAATTTGACAAGTATGAGTAGTTAATTGATGAAAAATGTAAGTTAGGGAGGTTTTGTGAAGTGCTTACTAGTCTAGGAGGATTTAGTGTGTATGTATAGTTGAGGGAGACTAAATGATGTAACCATGGCTGAGCCAGCTGATTATCCAACAAAGGACAAACCATGATGGATGAAAAGCGAGCATACTGAGCTGAAACCAGCTAAGGAGACTGAAGTTGAGATGAAACCAGCTAAGGTTACTAAGGATAAGCCGAATGAGATAAGTGACACTTACCTGGAAATGGATGAGCTGAATTAGCTAAGTGACACTGAAGAAGGAGCTTGTTTAGATGCTGGGCGAAATTGGCCTTTTCAGCGCAAAGAGAAATTCATAACAAATTCAATATGGATTTGTTTCATGCCAAATTCGAGCAGCCCTTTGATCAGTCGATTTATCATCAAGAAATGTCAAAGGGGATTCATCAAGAAGTCCTGGTCATGATCATCCAAGAGTCATTCAAAGTATTACTTATTCTGGTCAAAAGTCAAGTCTTATGTCCTAGTTCTTATCAAAGTCTTTCCTAGTTTTTATCTAAGTCTTTGTCTAGTTTTCTACAAAGTCTAAGTGTGTTTAATGTCTGTATTTCTATATAAACTTATTTGAGTCTTATTAAAAAACATTCACCTTTTTTTGTTAAAAACTTTCTAAAATTTGTGTATCATTTGTTCATCTTTGATCATCGACATCTAAGAGTTCATTCTCTGCAAGCATACTCATCCTTGATCACTGTTTGTGGGAACACCTCCCACGATCAAGGACACATCTACACAAGTGTTGATCAGTTCACAGATCCTCACTAAAGACCATCTACCACAATTCCATCACCACCAGTTTGAAACAGATCTATTCTCCTTCAAACAATCAAATCAACCTTCAAAGTATCAAAGACAAAGTAATCTCGACATAAAGGACTCATCACTAAAGAATTCATCCCTTAATTATAATCTTCTACACAAAATTTTAAAGTGGAATTCTTCTAATATCCATCTATTAGGAAAGGGAATCCTAGATAAGGATTACCTTTCTAAACCGTCATTAGCTTATATTATATTTCCTATTTACTCCTAGGTTTATGTTTTAAGTCGGTTTATAATTTTGTATATATATACTCAAGTCCGTCGTTGATATCAATATAAGTTTAGAGTTTACAATATCATCTCCAGTTTACATGGATCAGAGCAATAAAAGTTTTGTGACCCGATTTTTTCTTCTAGATCAGATCTTTGTTCTTGGTAAGAAAAAAAAATTTGCAGTTATGGTCGAGACTGATATCTCTTCCGCAAGTAAGGATACAACGACAAGAAAGTTTCAGGTTGAGAAAAACGCCGCTAATGCATCCGCCCCGTACTCCTTTCTTGTGTCCAATAATCCAAGAGCTTTGATAACATCGGTGATGTTTACGGGTGAGAATTATAATGAATGGTCTTCGGAGCTGGTCAACGCCCTTAAAGCTAAATGAAGGGTTTATTGATGGTTCAATACCGAAACCTGCCATCGATGATCCTCACTTCGAGCTCCGGTCTTCTGTCAATTCAATGATTGTTGGGTGGATTTGTTCTTCTATAGAAGCTCATGTTCGTTCAACAGTTACGCTTATATCAGATTCTCACAAGTTGTGGGAGAATTTAAAGTAACGTTTCTCAGTGGGAAACAAAGTTTGTATCCATCATCTCAAAGAACAACTCGCATCGTGCAAGCAAGAGGGTCAGACTCGTACATCTCCAGGAGTTGTCTACTTTCGTACTGTGGTTGATGATTTTTCCGGAGCAGTCAGGACTTATTTACTTCTCGAGAAATCTGAGGTTCGCACAGTCCTATCCAATTTCTGAAAAATGGCTGCAGAACAATTCTCTAAAGAGGTCAAGATTGTTCGAAGTGACAACAGAGCTGAGTTTATGTGCTTAGCAAGCTTCTTTCGCGAGAATGGTATCATCTATCAGACTTCATGTACTCTTCAACATAACGGGAAGAGTTGAAAAAACAAAAATCATCTTATCCTCAATGTTGCTCGAGCCTTGTTATTTCAAAGCAACTTACCTATCAAATTTTGGGGTGAGGCGATCATGATTGTCGCATACTTAATCAACCGCACGCCTTCTGCAGTTCTTGATCAAGTTTACACCATCTATTGCTCGACCAATTCAAAGATTCAAAACTCACTGAGAACAGCTTATCACCAGCAGTCAATTCAGTGGACACCGACTTATTTTCATAATTAGAGTTAGGAAAGAATCAATAGAATAGGTAGTAGCATAAAAAGAGATCCAAGTAAAGTATAAAGGAAATTAACCTCATCATGAAATACAAAACAATGGTTGACACCGAAACAATTCTTGTGTTTCTCTCAGGTTGATAAGAATACCCTGGAGAGGCCTCAATGAAAACTGCAAATGGAAGAAGTTGCCATGGTTGTATTTATTTTGTTTTGATGAGCGTTTATAGATTTCTGAAGGCGGAACCAAAAAGATGTTCTCACCAAGAAATAATTTGAATGCATTATCACTTTTTGTAAAAGGTAATCACTTTTTGTGTAAAGATTATTACTTATTTATATTAATTTATTGAGATTTCCATATCAAAGAAAGAAGTTTCAGTTTACAGAATTCATCTCTTCTTTAAACTTAACCATTGCAGCTCTTGGCAACGTAATCATGACTTGAACTCCTCCTACCATCGAAGGTTCTAACCTCGACGCTGGCATGACGATACCAAGAATTCTGGCTATCTCTGGTGGGACCACCGGGACAATATTCACCGGCTCACCCCACCCGAAATCCATCGATCCAAAAATCCCAATGTTCCTCCAGTCCGTCAAACAAAATCTACCTTTGATCGTTAAATTCATACTGATGATACTTTCAGTGTTGGCAAGCTCTTCTTGGAGATAATCTTTATCGTGAGCCTTTCTTTTTGCTTGTTTTAAGAGCTTCACGATGTCAGAGATGGTAAACTTTTCTACTTCTTTAACGGTTAATGATACATACATGTCTATGTATGCATTACCATAGTATCCGTCGGGCAAAGGTGGATTCACTGCGTTTCGGATTCCTACAGCTAAACCCAAAGATGTGACTCCATCGCGATCCAACCTCAGAGCTTTAACTCTTGACTTCCACAAATAAGCTCCTATAACTTCGAAAGTAGTGAGTGCCTCATTAGAGAAGTCATACTCTTTCAGTGTAGCTTCTTTCAGTCTTCTTATACTCTCAGCTCTGATACTTATTTTCTCACTTACCTGATTACACATAAAAAAAATAAGCAAAGTAAGAAATAATAATTTAAGAATATAAAATAAGAATAAATAAGCTAGCCAAACTTTTTCTTTTAATTTTTTTTTTAAATGATCATAATCATAATAGTTTTCCGAGAGAAAACATTATTTTGAGCTTTCTTTAACCATAACATTTTAATTTTATTATACGTGAAGTGAAAATAATATATATATATATATATATATATATATATATATATATATATATATATATATATATTATCAGTTTTGTTTCACAAAAGTTTGGGACTGAGAGAACTCCTATTGGATTTTTTTTTTAATTTTGAGTATCTACCAGAAAAGTAAAAATAAATATTTCACGCAATGGATCTGATATTCTTAGAAAAGTTTTGTTTCATTTTTTACTAAAAATTAATTAAAAAATCATGCAAGAAATATTTTTGTATAGTGTGTAATTAATGAATCATTTCCAACATTTAATTCTGCTAGATTTGTTTTCCAGATACAGTGAAACCTCTATAAATTAATAATGTTGGGACTACACCAAAACTATAATTTTTTTATTAATTTATAGAGATATTAATTTATCGATATACTAATTGAACCAAAAACTCAATTCGGGACTATAAAATTATATTATTTTATAGAGATTTTTAGTGTATATTAATTTATAGAGTATTAATTTAAAGAGGTTATATTGTATATTGCTTTTCTTTTCATTTTTTTCTAATAACCTTTTTACACTAGACTAAGACTATCTAATGGGATTTCATTTTTTTTATTTCTCTCTTTATATTGAAGAATTTTTTTTCCCATGGTACTTCATTTTTTCTTCATTTCTTAAAATTTTAAAAACTGAACAATATTTCTTCAAATTTGAATTTAAGCTTTTGAATTATAAACTAATCCTTAGATTTAACATGATTTTATTTTTACTTAAATGTATAATAAGTGCGATCTAACCTAATTAATTTGAAAAAATTATTATTGTTTTCATCTATTAGATGAAAAAGTAAAGAACATGAAAATATTCAGTTCCAGTTATTCCAGGTTCGATTTAAAAAAAAGAAAGAAGGATAAAATAAGCTCATTTCTCACTTCAGATCACTTTAGTTAGTCATTTTAGGACAAATATATAGATTTATTCTTTTTTATAAAATATAATGTTCTTTACTTATTTTTATTTTTTGAACAATTTATTTACTTATTTATTTCTATTATGTGATCGTATTATATGATGACATTTAAGTTACAATAAATAGTACTCGTGTTGGAGAAATATTTAGATAAATTTAGTAAGCTTGAAAAAGTACAATGTTTTATTATAATCATGTTTAAAATGGTCATATAATATATTTGAAATATATAAAAGATAAAATAAAGTAGACCACTGAAAATATATTACTTGATTTTTTTTAAAGAGTTATTTTTTCTTAAGAATGAAGTAAATCATTGGAAATGCTCCGATATCTGTAGGTGAAAGTAGTTGTGAGAGGCCTAATCACTAAGTTTTCTAATAGATCTAAAGTGTGACACCGTTTTGATTTGTAAAAATGGTTAAAGCATTTCAGTTGAAGACATCTCATTGAATATTTCAAGGAAAAAGAAAAAAAATGAAAAAGTTTCATAAACTTTCAGATATTTATAATATATTTGTATTTTTATGAATTATAAACATTCTGAATTAAATATATTGTAAATTTAGAAAAAAAAATCGAAAGTAAGAGTCGCAATGCAAGGAGAATATATTCCTAGCCGAAACTTGCAGGACAACAAAACCTATCATTGACTAATTTCCAAATATATCCTATTATATATTAATTCAAAAATCACTTAAGTGTCATTCATATGTAAAGTTTAAAATCAATTTTCTTAATTTGATGAGTTCTTGGTATTTGAATTTTCATTTATTAAATTAAAACTTTAAAAAAGAAACTAATTCTAGAACTACCTAATCTAATATATATTACAATACAAACAATTAAAAATTTTAAAGATATAAAAATTAACATTAATTTGTTTATAAAAACAATTAAATATCATATACTACATTATAAAAATTTAGAATATACATATAAATACATATGATATGATAGAAATAATTCTATAAACAATTTTAAACATATCCCCTTATTATTCGAGGATCACTCTTAAAAATAAACCTTATCCTCATGTGTGATTGACAAAAATTTCATTACTTAAGTATTATCACCATAATCCTTCTCACACCCTTTATTAAAAAGTCCTTTTTTGCCTAAATTAATTACATGTAATGTCATTGCCTATGTTCCATATAATATAATCACGAATTGATTGTCGCTTACGGTCATTACCTATACCGAAAGAACCATTTACGGTTGATTTTCCCAATTATTAAACCACAACTAACCAGAATATTATTTTGACTTTCCGAATCATATTATTTGTTTTATATATTATATTATGTCAACATATAGTGGTTGTGGAGCTGGAAATGTATTTTGTTCTCGCACAAACATATTTTCAGTCTTAGAATATCCGTAGTTCTCGCACAAACATATTTTCAGTCTTAGAATATCCGTAGTATTAACAATTAGTGTCATGTATCTCTGTTAATATGGTTTTTCTATTTGTTCCAATAATTATTGGATAAAATATTTAACCTAAAGGTAAGAGGGTTTTCTTATTTTGAAAATTTATATGAAATTTACTTTGAAATAAAATCATAATATATTATCTAATATATATGGTCTTTTCTAAAACAATGATACAAAACATTTTTTCTAGGGACTGGAAAATATAAACGGTTCATATATTTATGTAATTTTCTATAACTTTGATACATGATTGTCCATTTAAATTATGTATTTATTTACACAACTAAAATTCTTAAATTTTATAAATATGACAAAATGAGAATAGAATATGAGAGTCAAAAAGAGATTTTTTAACATTTAAAAAAAAATAGAATTTAAAGAAGACCAATTAAATAGTAAAAGGTAAACATTCATTATTAAATATTAAAAGTTAATAACAATTTAAAAGACATTAGTTATATGCTAATTTATTTAAAACAGAGTTTTAAAATTGAACCGGGCCACCGTTTTGAGCCAGTTTCATCGGTTTTTTTTTCTCAAGTCCGGGTTTTAAAGCGAACCAGATTCAGCTTCTTTAACGAGTCACGGTCAGACTGGTTCGACCGACCGGTCCGATCCAGTTTTCAAAACATTGTTTATGAGAGTAACCATTGCTTTTAAATATTTATGGTCAAATATCATGGTGATTATTGTTTTCTATAATTAGTATAAGTAATTCCTACTAAATGAAAATTATAAACTAATTTAGTCTATTCGTTCTGCACAAGACGCGGTCACCACCTAGTTACAACTTAAAATACGGTTTTTTCTTGTTTTTATCAAAGGTTCATAAACTCGAATGAAAGGGTCCGGAAATCTTTTGCAGGAAAGATTCTTATCTAAGCTTTATTAAAACATTCCTAAAGAAAAGAGTATTTATAATACTTTAAGATTCTCCAGGGATCTCCAGTTTCTTTTTCCTCGCATTACCAAGTCTAATGAAATTTTCAAAACTAAGTGATCTTTGTCTTGTACACATACCCAATCATCAGTCGGTAGGTAGGGTGAAGTAGCCGTATCGCCTTCGGGAACAAAGGGAACTTGATCGTTGTCTTTAGGCCTTCCCACGAGTCTCTCTCTTTCCCAAACCGGTGTCACCGTCGGCATATTCTTTCCGCCGGCCAACTCTGTCAAGGCGCACATGATATGTCCCTCTCCAAATCCATCGCACATTGAATGCGGCAGAGCAACCCCCAAGATGAATCCTCCACATTTAAAGTTGGTCACCTGTCAACATCATTGGTATTTCACTTCGTAAATTAAGCCAGCCAACAAGAGAAGTTTTAAGGTATTAGGGACGACCTTTTCAAATTTTTTTCACTAAAGGGTTTTACTTTGTAGTTTACTGTTTCACGAAAAGATTATTATTTTCTTCCACGATTATTTACTAAAAATCGATCTATGGGAAAATACTTCATATCTCTATAATATTGTTTGGAAAATAAGTTTAATACGCGTAGATCTAGATCTCACGTTAGTCCAAACAACGGTTAATTACAAAAGTCAATTAATTTAAAATATAAAAAATATTATATCTAATGTCAATATTAAAATTTCTATTTATTTTTCATTTTTAATAGTTTTCGGTCAGATTTTAAGTTTAACTAGTTGATCCTGCACCTTGTACGGATTAATATATCTATGTTCCTAAATTTTTTTAATTATAATATTTATTTTTATAAAAATAATAATTAAATTTGATAAAAATTTAAATTATTATAAACTATATAACTTCAATATTTATATTGGTTACCAATGTATTAAATTATGTTCTTTTGTTTCATAGTTTTATTTATGTGATGTAGATTTTGGATCAAAATCTTTTCTATAGTAATAATTAAATTAGGAAAGTTGTATTTGAAACTAAACACATATCGTATGCGGACTGAAAACAAATAATGTGGCACTGAAATGATTAAATAAAATCACAACTATAAAACATCAAAAAAATAACGATTGTCTAGGAGCGTTCAATCCGGTAAAGCAGAGCCATTTAAAACTGAACCAAACCAAAATAGAGAAAATAGTACCGAATCAACCGACGGATGTTATATAGATATGGTTCAGTATATTAAACGATCAAACTGAACAAACTAAAGACACCGATTAATTCAAATATCTTAGTATACTTATATATAAATTTTATAATAATCTATATTTGAACAATATTTTCAATAATAATTAGAGAAACTGGCTATAGTCATTAAAATCATAAAATAAATATAAGATAAAAAGTAATGATGATATTCTCATTAGATATTGTTAATATCAATTGTTAATATCTATTTATTAATTAATAGTCCTAAATATCATGATAATTATATATTAAAATATATTTTAAAAAATAAAAGTATATATATCAATATAATATGTTAATATTTATGTTTTTTATAAAATATTTAGTTGTAGCTATTTTAATGCATGTAATGGTCGTCCCTATATGAAACATATCGCTTATGTACCTGCAACGCAAAAGGTGGATAACCATCCTTATCCACTTGAACCTCTGGCAAAAACTTCAAGGCCATATCTGAGTCAATGTTCTCTAGATACTTCAAAGAAGAAAGCTCTACGTTAGCAGTAGCCACCGTGAACGCCACACCGCCCCCGTCGCTGCCACAACTCAGCTGAAGCTTCCGATCAGTGTCCCTCCGCTTCAAAGTCCCTGAAAGTGGGTAGTAGTAGCCAAGAAGAACAGACAAAGCCTCCCTAACCAAATAATCCGGCTGGTTATCATCATAACCGACGTTCCTGGGTTTGAAAACGTAACACATCTTGTACATAACTTCGTTGTAAGGAGCATTGTCAAGTGTTGAAAGGGAAAGAGTATGTGAAGGTATGAGTTTCGGGGGTTTCACCATTTCGGTGAGTTTTTTCTTGACCATTAAAGGGATCGATGAGCTTTTTTGAGTCGGCATTGTTTTTTTTTTTTTTTTTTTCTAGTTGTTTGACGAATAAAACTCTTAAGAACCCTTTCGTCTTTTATAGAGAGGGGAATCTAAATTTGTAGATTAGTCAGATTAGTCATGACAGTTTTTTTTTAATTCACATTTGTTTTATAAAATAAAATGGTAGGCAAGTTGGCGCCGAACATTACAATATCTCTTGGCCACGTTAACCTCAAACACTTTAATAACATTCATGTAATGTCCTCTTTCATGTTAGAGATGGATTGCATCCACAATGCCTGTTGAATATAGAACTCGGCTCATGAAATAGGCTCCACTCAGTGCTGCGAACTCAGCCAACGACTGCTCGGCGGCTAGAGATACAACTCGAAGACTCGGCCCAGATGCTCGTTCCATTAAGCTGGCTCATTAGGTTAAACCGACTTAATTAGGGTAAAATGATGAAGAGGTTTATACATAAAAGGAGGATAAGAGAGACCAGCAAGATTATTCAGACTTGGATACAAGGACTAGAGACTGACGACTGGAATTAGGGTTTTACTAGTCTTAGATCTTTTTTTGCCACTCCGCCGAGTACTGGTTCATTTCTCTATTGTTCGCATGCATATCATAATTTTTATTTCATCATATCAATAAAAAGTTAAAAAACGCCTTTGAAATTACCCACAATCGAGGTTTGTCCTTCTTATTCTCAAGAGTCGGTTTCGTGTAGAGAATTCCATCCGATCTACCGTCTCTTGAATTGCTGGTTTTATGTCCCGACACTCTCACACTTTAAAATAATGGTCAACTGCAACACAAGAATTGAAGGTTTGGATTTCGAGTTTCCTAAAATCAAGTTTACAAAATGAAAACTTTCATTAAATATAAAGTTTTTTTAAATGGAAATTTCGTTAAATGAAACAATTCATAAGTTATCTTAAAACATAAACTTCTGATATGGAAAGTTTTTAAATAAGAACTTTCCCAAAATAAAATTATGGTCTCCTAACTAAAACGGCCATCACTTTCTAACATACGTTTGTCGATCATAAAGATGATACGAAAAGCTGACTCTGAGATCTTTCCAGTGATACCTAGATTACCTTTTGGTCATTTCTAGATTGACGGGAAATCACTCTTTAAGTTGACTGCTCATAAATTCATCTGCAGAGAAAACAACTATAACTAAAAAAAATTCTAAATGATGACCTACTCCGTGCTACTATGAGTGGAGAGCTTACCCTAACAGTTAAGATTCGAAATTCATTGTTTCGGTAATTCGTTTCCATGTTCTCCCAAAACGTGTCTGCGTACTTTATATTCTCATTTCTGTAGATTTGATGACTGGTGGCGATTAATAGCTGCTCTGTTGACATTCGACAGTGATTCACTATTTCACCATTCTAAAAGACTGTCAAAAACCGCAATAATTTTTATTTGAATAGAAAAAGATAAATGTTTTAATGGAGATAGGCTTTAGTTACTGAGCGAGGTTAATAAGTAATTACAAAGTTAGTGAGTACACAATCATTTACTAAGATGTTAATTGACATTTTTCGTCAAAAAAAAAAAGATGTTAATTGACATTTGTTTTCTTACGATAAAATCGTTGGCAACGTTACCGTGGGACATTTTAATAATAACTCTTGGCCCGTTAATTATTGTCAAAGAAAACTGGCCACGTTAACCTCAAATCCTTTAACAACTGTCATCTACTATATAATGGTAAAGTATTTCCTGACGTTGTCTTGTACGTACGGAAAATATTTTTTAAGGAAATTAGATGAGATAACCAACAAAAACTATAATTCACTCACTAACTAAAATTACATTTTTCCTCCTCTTTTTTTTTTTTATTTCTATGAAATTAACTTTCATTTTTTTTTCACAAATAAGTCCTATTTTATACTCTTGTTTTTTCTTGTCAATATATATTCTTATTTTATAAAGTCTTATAATATTATTTAAAAAGTTAGTTCATACGTATAAAATTCACGTTAATTCACATGATAGTAAATTACTTTAATAAAATAGATGTGTTACAATTATTATGTAATTTTCATTATCAATATTTATATTTTAATTTTTCATTAGTTTTTTGTTTTATTTTATTTTTTCAAAATAACAAAACGGAACATATCTATAAATTTTTTTAAAGCTATTTGGATTTTTATTTTGTAAACCATACTTAAATTTCTTTTTCAAAAGTCAATAATATATGTATACTTGATTATTAAGAATTATTTTAACAGTTAATTACTTCAATTACAACATTATATTCCTTTAAATTTATAATAATATTACAAATGTCTGTTGACCATGGAAATAATCTTGGATCGTTTATGGTCTATTGCGACCACAAAACATTTCAAAGAACCCACTACATCACTCAAGGTCCAAAAACATTGATATGGAACTAGTTTAAGAACAACATGTAGTAGTTGAAAAAAGTCTCACTGAATTGAAAATATCTGATTTATTCAGAAAACCACTTGAAACTTAATCGTTTTATTACTCTTCGCAACTAAATTCAAGTTTGTAAACATAATCAAGAACATCTTTCTTCTGGATAAGTGTTACTGATTATACATACATCTTCCTCTACCTCTGCGTCTTTCTCTGGCTATATCTCTTCTTCATCTTCCAAGCGATTCTTCATTTTCTAACCATTTATACATAAATTTTCTTCTAGCTCTGCCTCTTCTTCTTCGACGAGATTTGCCAATTGATAGAAATTTTGTTTGTTCCGGTTTTTCTTTTTTCGTTTGAAAAAAAGACGAAAGATTTTTAGTAATTGTGTAGTAGTGATGATCAGAATCATGAACAATCACAATAAGTTATCAGCTATTTATATATCTCTTAGTATATCCCTAAACATATTCTGTGAAATAATTTGCTTATGTGTTATCACCATATCCATATTTAACACCTAGTATATATATATTCCGTGTAGAACTATAATTTTCTTTAATTAACAAAGTAAGACAGAAATAACAAAATAAACAAAAATACAAAAAAGTAAACTACAAAGTCTTTAAAATTATATATTAACAATATATTTATTGTTTTATAATTTCTATAAATTTTTTAATCCAATCCTAAATATAAATATCAAAATAAAAAGATTAATTTTTTTTGTCACAAGTTTAAATTGGAAGGTTTAAACCAAAAACAAATTTACCCTTTTTATGATAATTGATTTTTGAAATATTATTTAAGTAATTTTCTTTAATATTTTAATATTTATAAATAAATATTAAAATACAATCGAAATTAAAAAAAAAACAGATCTAAAATGAGATATTTTTTTACTAATTCTGAACTTACGTTAAATATACATGTAACACCTTCTTTTAGTAATATAATATTTTGATAAAATAATTATGTGAATAATATTAAATTTTCACAATATTTTTATGTCAGACTCAGAATATTTAGATTTAAATATAAATTTATAATATTATATTATATTATATTGTATTATACATTTAACTACTAAGATATCTTTTCGTTACAATATTTATTAATAATATAATGAACAAGAAAAAATATATTTCATAAAATATTAGAAAAGGACAATATAAATTGATTTCTGTATTATATAATTTAATGCTATTATATGACATAAATATTAATAATAAAAAAGATCACATAAAATATGAAAAATAAAATATAAATAACAATAATTTATTATAGGAAATGGAATTTATAAATATTTTATTTTTATTTTTTTAGTTTATTGATAGTTAATTTTTTTGTTAAAGCAATATAACATTTTAAATTATTAAATGAATTTAAAATTTAAATATAAAACTAAATAAGAAACTGTTACAAAAATGAGGAAATGGAAAGGAAAAAAAAACAAAAAGTGAAATAGAACAAAAATGACCCAAAGATATTGTTGTCACAGTGGGGTCCGCCGCAGGAGAAATAGAAAATAAAAAAAATAAGAAAAAGAAAAAGAAAAGGAAATGGCAGCATTTGAAAGTAAATTATATAAAGGGTAGTGAGAATAAGTAAAGGGTAAAGAGAATGATTTTTTTGCCAAAAGGGCATATTGAGTAAAGGTTCCTTTTTATGATTCGATCTATTTTTTTTTTGTCTATTTTTATATCATTTGATCTTGGAGGATCACAAGTTAGCTCACAAGGTTTTTCACAAAGTGGATCACAAGTTGGCTCACAAGGTTGATGATCATGGGATGGATATGTTACTTATTGTGATATTCTTATTCAGCCGATTCTACTTTTTGTTGTGGACTGGGTCACTTAGAATGCATCCGTTGTTGTCGTACGATAGTGTAGGATGCATTTTGTTTGTAACTTATGTGAGATAAGCTGTCAATGTACTTTTGTTAGTGTATAATACGTCTTTGGCATGGTCAATGTCAAAGATACAAGAGCTCAAACATAAACATAGATTACACATGAAACAAAGATGCAAAAGTTTAACAGAAATAGTTTTACAAAAGAGACTAAGAAGAGCTTAACAGAAACATTCTGAAACAGTCTTGAGACATAGATACAAGAGCTTAAGATATGAGATAGACAATTGCGATTACAACTAACATCAAACAAAAGATTATTCTTATCTCAAACTTTGTCCAAATAACAGCCTCTATTAAGTCATCAATCACCTTCTTCAAGCAATCAACCTCGATATTCATATTGTAAATCTCAGATAGAATGTTCTCAAGCTTTGGAAGTGGATCTTAAACACTGCTCTTCAAGCTTTCCAAAATATTGTTTCCCAAAGGAATCAAACTCATCTCTTTCTCTCAGTTTTGGCTTGCAATAGTTACGTAGGAGAAGAGTATTCTAAGAAGAAGAAGTGAAATCAAATTACAGAGAAGACAAGAAGATATGAAATCGAGTTGCAGATAAGAGACGAAGAGTTGAAATTGTATCACCCCGGGAACTGATTTGATCATATTCTCTGTCATATGACTGGCATAATATTGTATCAACTAGATCTCTGGTTAGTAAAGAACTAATCAAAAGGGTGGGATCAGGATCATCTATATCATTATGGAACGATTCGTGGCTCCCAACCACTCGCCCGAGGCTAGCAAATAAAAACCAACATAACATTTACCATGACCTTACAGTGAACTCTCTCAATGATTTAGCTTCGCGAACTTGGAACTTGCAAGTAATTCAGGTTTTGGTGGATCCCCAAAATGCAAAAATCATAGAAAGCATACCACTAAGCAAGACCCAAATGGTGGTTAGGGATGATGACATTTCACAAAAAATGGGAAATATACGGTCAAATCAGGATACCAAGTAGAACAGGTTTACCAAGACAAGGAAAAATCACCAGTGGTGTTTGGACCCACAATTGATACACTGAAAGTGTTCTGCTGGAAAGTACGGTGCCCACCGAAAATAAAGCATTTTTTATGACAACTGGTGTCAGGGTGTATAACAGTTAAGAAAAATCTGCGAGCGAGAGGGATACAAGGGGATATATGTTGTGCCGGATGCGGAGCTCCGGAGGAATCGATAAACCATGTGTTTTTTGAATGCCCTCCAGCATTTCAGGTTTGGGTGCTCTCCAACCATTTTTTAAAATAGTTATCTCTTCACAAATATGGATCATCTCTTTGAGAGAGTTCTCCCACATATGGATGATCACCAGTTTGCATGGATGCTGTGTACATCTGGAAATGAAGGAATAATAAAGTCTTTAGTAATTTAGACATCGTTCCTAGAAAAACGCTTAAATTAGCAGAAACAGAATCCACACTTTGGGCTGAGGCAAAAGTGTTGAACATACAAAGGACAGCACACCATGTAGATGATACAACCCTACCATCAATTCAAGGGCAGTGGTGTTTTATAGATGGTTATTGGAAGGAAAATGATAGTTTTTTTCAAAACAAGGTTGGTATAGTACTCTAGAGGCTTTTGAATGTCTGATGGGGGCAAGAAATGTCAGGGCTAGTCTTTTTCCTCTTCATGCGGAGGTGGAAGCACTACTTTGGGAAATGAAGTGCATGAGGAACTTGCGTTAGTTTCAGGTCATATTTGCAACGGATTGTTCTCAGTTGGTGAAGATGGTTTCAGAACCAGAAAAATAGCCAGATTTGGTAAATTATTTAGAAAATATCAAGACCCTGAAAGAAAGCTTCTTCAGCTTAGAGATCATTCATGTACCAAGAACACATAATTCAAAGGCGAATAGTCTAGCAGACAATGCAAGGAAACACCCGTCTTATGTCGTTCACATGGATGCGAAATTGTCGATTTGGTTTACAAAGTGAGCATGAGTATGTTTAAGTTGATGAAAAAAAAGTAAAGGATACAAAATAATAAAGTTTAGTATACTGAATACTAATGTACTAATAAAACAACTGTTTTATAAAAAAAATACATATTTTCCAATATTCGTTTTTAAAATATGTTTCCATAATTTTCATAAACTTTTAAAAATATAATTAGTAATTGTTTTATAAAAAAATACACTTTATTATAGAATTTCAAAATTTAAAATAATTTTAGAGTTTTATTCAAATGGTTTTAAATTTGTCTAGACAAAAAAAATGGCCAATAATAGGAGAGATAAATGAGCATCTCTAATAAATTTTAAAATTGAATAAGTCTAAACTATTTTGAGCTTTTCGGGTTTTGGTTTATCCATGTTGGGGTGTTTATGACCCATTTAGGAACCAAATTTTTTTTGATCGGATCAGTTCAGGTAATGTCCCGTTTGAATTGTTTTTTATTTATTTATGAAACTGAAACATAACCGAATTAGAAATGGTTTGCATTTACAGTCCAAATCTGAAAACCTAAGTTAAACCCGAAAAGATTAGTTTAATTCAGGGTTTGGATAATTTTAATATTTAAAACATATATAATTAAAATAATTAATATTTTAGTTTATTTCAAATATCCATGCATTCATTTGGTTCTAGTTAAGTTTTGGTTTTTCGGGTTTAGAAAAATAAGAACCGTTTGATTTTTTGAAAATTTTGATTCAGTTTTGATTTTTTCGGTTTGTTTTTCGAGTTTCGGATAATTTTCTCAATACTAATTATGCTTCTTCACAAATCACGATCATATAGTTATTTTTTTAAAACCAATTTACATAAGAAAAAATCATGTGATTTTAAAGCGCGGGTTAAAATCTAGTTAACTAGTTATTAAATACAAATGTTATTAGTTTAAGACCCATCTCTTGCGTGGGATGAACATTTTATATACAGATAATTTTTACATATTTTTATTTGTTTATTGTTTGTTACTTATTATGAAACAAATTAATAAATATACATTGAATAATTGAAAAAATATTTAATGTTAAGTATATAATTAAATTGACACAACTACATAAATTAAAGAAATATTTTTATTTATTTACAATCATTTTGTGGTAAAGAAATTTAAACAATTATTTTCTCTAACTTGAATTGTAGGTAGTTAAATTTAAATAATATTAATATAGATATATATTATATTTTTAATATAACTATGAGTATCTATTGAATAAAACTGAAAGGATCATGGAAGAATCATGAACCCTTCTCGGGACAAGGGTGGTATAGTACACCATAAGGTTTTGACGGTTTAATGGGAGTGAGGAATAGAAGAGCGAGTCAGTCGCCACTTCATTCGAAGATAGATGCTCTTATTTGGCAATATATTGTATGAGGAATCTATGGTAGTTTAATGTTACTTTTGCAACAGATTGTTCTCAGTTGCTGAAGATGGTTTCGGAACCAGAAAAATTACCAGCCCTTGAAAATGGTTTGGAAGACAGAAAGTTCTTGACGAGGAGTTTCAACAGTTCAGAGCTCATTCATATACCACAGATGCAAAACACAAAGACAAATAGTCTCGCATGGAGTGCAAAGAAGCAATCGTCTTATATTGTTCATATGGATGCAGAACTACTAGTTTGGTTTGGAGAGTCTACATAAGTCTGTTTAAGAGGCTCACAAAAAAATCTATTAAATGAAACTTTTAATAATATGAAATTATGATTATTTGTATTTTTAACGAAACTTTTAAGCCCAATTAGACGTAATATGAGGTGTGGCAATTATTGTCCAAAATGTGGAGAAGTGGAGGAGACCATCACACATGCAATCTTTGAATGCCCACCAGCTCTTCAAGTGTGGTCTTTATCAGCAACTCCGACATGCCCAAATATTTTCCCGGTTTCGAGTGTCTACATGAATATGGATTATCTATCATGGAGGAAAAATAGTATCATTGGGCCAGAGCAAGATAGGGATCCTTATCCCTGGATAATATGGTACATTTGGAAGGCCAGGAATGAAAAACTCTTCAGGAGAATAGATAGAGATCCTTTGGAACTAGTTAAACATGCATAGAGTGAATGCCAAGCCTGGTTTGATGCTAATGAAGTGGTACAAGCGGTGGCACAAGATAATATAAATGAAGAACCCTAAGTCGTAAGTTTGGGAAATATTTGCTTGTTAGATGGATCTTGGACGTCTTCTGCCGTATTTAGTGGGAGCAGATGGGCATGGATGGATGGTTCTGGGAACGCTCAGCTTATGGGGACAAGAAACTTCCCCCGACGCGAATCAGCCTTACACTTGGAAGTTGAAGCACTGCGGTGGGCGATGGAGAATATGCTGCGACATTCGACCTGCCAGAGCTTTGGGACAGACTGTAAGGAGTTAATTGCAATGGTAAAGGATCCTCAGGCGTGGCCAAGCTTTTCGACGAAATTGGAGAGGATAGAGACGCTACAGATATGCTTTCCGGCATTCAACATCACTCATGTTCCACGTGCGCACAATCAGATTGCTGATTTTTTGGCTAAGACTGCTAGATCTTTCCATAAGGAGTTACATTTTGTTGGTTGTTCTATTCCGGTTTGATTACCCAGACCACCTCAAGTTGGGACTTTTAATAATTTTAATAATTTATAATCTTTCTTGAAAATTTTATACAAATTTCAAATAAAAATATTAAGTTGTCGATACTTGTTCAATGTAATTTTTCAAATTAAAATATTTATGTATTTTCATTTTGAAAATATATGTGATTTTTATTTTTAAATTATATTCACATTAAAATATTTATGTATTTTTGTGTCACAAAAATATATATATTCATCTGATTATTTATTAAGTGATTTTTACACATATGATTTTATGATCACTTGTATCTTATTATAACAAATATTTTAAACAATTGATCACAAATTTTTTAATGTGAGACTTTTCACATTTTTTGTATTTTGTAGTCATTTTAAGAAATTCAAAAAACAACATATACGAAAATATTAAGTTTTTATTATATGGTTAATATGAATTTTAATTTATTTTAATAATATAAAATTAAAGAAAAATAATGGAAGATATGTTAATTGTTATCAAATTTTTATTATTAAAATTATTAATTGTCAAATATATATTTTATTCATTTTTCATAATTCCGTATATTTTATTTAAGGAAATAATGATAATTATTAACAGTAATGTTAATTAATATTATGGTTAGTTTAATGAAAATATATAATATATGCTTAATGAACTAACATATTTCTTTAAGGAGTTTAACAAGCATCTCATCACTAAAATGTTGTAATGTTTCTCTTTTAATATATACTAGAGATTGAGCCACACACTCGCGAATGTATTGTTTTTTTTTTTTTTTACATTTTTATACATTGATATTTTTTTTCATAATTAATGTTATATATTTTAGATGTGACCTAATATAACTAATTGTATTCAAAAGACTTGGACCAAATCAGGTAACATGGTTATTTTTGGTACAAATATCCTAACTCATCCAAACGCAAAAGGACCCAATTCAAAACCCACACATAAATTTATAATATTCAAGCGGGGCCTAACTTAAAAGAAAACGATAACCGAAAGAACAATCTGTATCCAAATGGATAGTCAATATTCATGTCCAACTTATTTTAAAAATTAATAAAAAGACTATTTTTGTGTTTGGCTAAATTAAGTGAAATTGAAACAGTTTTTTATTTAGTAAAAAGTTATATGGAGTGAAAACTTAAGTGACAATAAATGTTATACATTTTTTTAATTTTGATTTAAGTTATTATTTTATTCACAAAACATGTCTTTGAATTATTTTTTGTCTATGTAATTTTTCACCGATTGAAACTAAATTTTTTAAAAGTTTTAGTAAAACAAACTAAACCAAACGTTTAACCATATGCAAAACTCCATTATTTTACATTTTTATTTTATAATTGGCACACAATTAATTTTAATTAAATAATAAGTAAAATTCTGTACTATTATTATGGTAATATAATTAATGAAATTGTTAAACTGACTGAAATATGAAAAGAAAATTAATGTAATTATATTAATAAAATTACTAAAGATATAATATACTTCTTTTTATACGGTTATCCATGTTTACAAATAATTCTCATTTATATTGTTATCCATGTTTCCAAACAGTACCAAAAGGTACTTCAATTTTAATAATATACTAGATCTTGATCCTCACCCCCGCGCGGGTGTTAGACTTAACTTGCGTTCAATATAAATTTTTAAACTATTGATTTTATAAAATGTCCATTTATATTTTATGTTTTTTTTTAAAATATATTTAGTGTAGAGTATATTATATTATAATATAGATGTTTGATAATAATTTTTTATCTTTACGTAATATTATATTTAAATTTTATAACTTGAAGCAATTTGATGTAATTGTAATATTCATATATTAACCTATTGATTTTTTGTTTATTTATTTAAAAATGATTTAATTTTTTACAATAGGTTTTTTGAATTATTATTAATTTTATGATATTTGGTTTTCTTGAAAATTGTATTGTAGCAGATTAATATATACTATATATTACATTTGTGTTTTTATTTTGAACAAAAGAAATAACAATTCATTGTAATTAATTAATTAAAATTTTTGATTTTAAGTGAAGTGGCAGATTTGTCAATAAAAAAAAATGCAAGGGATAAATGTGAAAATAAAAAGAAATATTTAATCTCATATCCGTGTTTCCAAATAATTCTCATTTAATCTGTTATCCAAGTTTCCAAACAACAAAATTTGTAAATGAGAAAGAAATACAGTGACTAAATCGTAACTGCCCCCTCCCATTAATGTCAGCTTCATTAGAGCAATTTCTGGAAAAAAAACAAGAAACGCTAAGTGTCACAGAATAGAGTTCTGCTTCCTCCCCAAATACACTAACAGAAAAAAAATGTTACAATTTCCCAGATTATAGAAGAGCTCTATGATTCTCTTAAAAGGCTATTATTACATTCTGTCATCTCACAATCCCTTAAAACAAAAATCAATACTCCCTCTCTTTTAATTCAACAGGTGGTGCAGCAAGTTAGAATTTGATTCCGGAGTTAACTAGAAAAGCAGAAATCGACTGTTTTCAGCAAACGTGTTCTGATTTTTGCTCTTTCTTGGCTTGACCACTCCACTCACTTACGGCCAGCTTCTCTCACTCTTGTTCACTCAAGACTGTTTTGTTCTCACTCACTCTATCTGTTTTTACAGTTGTGTTACAATGTCATAACACAAGCACTCTCTCTTTACTCTCTCTCACGTTTGTCTTTGTTCGTGTAGAGAGAGAAGAGAGTTTATCTTGTATGTCTACATTGTTATTTCTCCAACTCATTTTTTATTAGAATTGGATATATTTCTCACAACAACACTAAACATACTTATAGTAGTTTTCATTAACTACTACACATGCACTTTAACAACTACAACTTACAGCTTAGCTTTTATTCAACACTTCACGCTTCCTTGCTAGCTTGGCCAACTAATATATTTTCTTCTCAACTTGATTATTTGTAACTAAATTCACATCTCAACTTCTCGTTGGACTTCTTCTTTTAGTTGGCTTTTGCTTCTTTTTCTTTTTCTTGGATGGTAAGCAATCTCTTGCTTCCACTTCTTCTACGTGACTCCTTGGTCACTTCTTCTTATTCGTTTCTTGTGTGGCAAGCTTCCTTGCTTCCACTTCTTCTCTTGGAGGATTTAATCAAGGTTCAATCTCAACAAAACGACAAAAGTTGAGGAATCGCATAGTCGATAATTGAGGTCCGTCTGATTTTGTAAAGTCAACTAGCACTTCAAAATTTTAATTGTATAGTGAGTAGTTGAGGAATAAAAATGTTAATTAAAAGTAGCAAACTACAAAAGTAAGGAATTAAAATAGCAAACGACAAGGTTTTATATTATTTTCTGATCCAAACACGACGGAGACACATGACCACTTTCAACGGCGCACTGACATTTTAATATCCGTGTGTGTATCTTGAAAATCTTGAACTCTTAAGTTTCTCTCTAATGGCTATGATAAGCTTACTTGAAATCACAGTTTCTTTCCTTTGTTTCTCCTTCTTCTTTGGATATTTCTTTATTATGAAGAAACCTCACCGTTCGTTTCCCACGAACTGGCCATTCCTCGGTATGCTTCCGGGCCTACTTGTAGAGATCCCTCGTGTGTACGACTATATAACCGAGTTTCTCGAAGCCTCAAACTTAACTTTTCTTTTCAAAGGCCCATGTTTCGTTGGCGTCAACATGTTGTTCACTGTAGATCCGGCTAATATTCATCATATCATGAGCTCAAACTTCACAAACTACCCAAAAGGATCCGAGTTCAAGAAGATATTCGATGTTTTGGGAGATGGGATTTTCAACGCGGATTTCGATCTATGGATGGATCTGAGGAAGTCAGCTCAAAGCATGATGAGTCGCCCGGAGTTTCAAAGGTTTACACTAAGAACAAACATGAGAAAGCTAGAGAAAGGGCTTGTCCCAATTCTTGATCACTTTGCTGAGAAGAAACTAGTCCTTGATTTACAGGATGTGTTCCAAAGATTCACCTTCGACACTACGTTTGTTTTAGCGACCGGGGTTGATCCGGGTTGTCTCTCGATTGAAATGCCAGAAATCGAGTTTGCTAGAGCTTTAGATGAAGCAATGGAAGTGATATTTTTCAGACATATCAAGCCGGAGATTGTTTGCAAGATACAAAGGTTGCTTGGGTTTGGAGATGAGTTGAAGATGAAAATTGCTCACTCGACTTTAGATCGAATTTGCTCTAAGTGCATAGCTTCAAAGAGAGATGAAATAACACGTGGCGTTACTAGCATCGACTCTTCTTCTAAAGATTTGTTGACGTCTTACATGGATGTAGACACCACCAAGTACAAGTCGTTGAATCCAGGTGATGACAAGTTCCTCAGAGACATGATTCTAAGCTTCATGATAGCAGGTAGGGACACCACAGGCTCTGCTCTCACTTGGTTCTTCTGGCTTCTCACCAAGAATCCGGAAGTAACGACCAAGATTCGTCAAGAAATCAACACAAAAATATCTCCAAGAACCAATAATGATTCCGATCATTTCTCTTCACAAGAACTAAACAAGTTGGTGTATCTACATGGCGCCTTGTGTGAAGCTCTCAGGCTATATCCACCGGTTCCATTTCAGCACAAGTCTCCTACAAAACCCGACGTTCTTCCAAGCGGACACAAAGTCGAGCCAAGTACGAAGATTGTGTTTTGTCTCTACTCACTAGGGAGAATGAAATCGGTATGGGGAGAAGATGCATCAGACTTTAAACCAGAGAGATGGATTTCGGAAACTGGAAGTTCGATACATGTGCCATCTTTTAAGTTCTTATCGTTCAATGCCGGTCCACGAACTTGTTTGGGGAAAGAAGTGGCTATGACGCAGATGAAGACAGTGGCTGTGAAAATCATACAAAACTATGAGATAAAGATCATTGAAGGACACACGATTGAGCCAGTTCCTTCTGTTATTCTTCGCATGAAACAAGGCCTTAAAGTCATGGTCACTAAGAGATCTAATTTGGTCTAAATGTTATGCAATACTTTTGTGGTATTCTAAGTGTTTTCCTCCGGCACGCTCAGTCATATAAATTTTAAATTTAAATTATATTTTTAAAAAATTTTGTTATTATTTTAAATTTTATTATTTTCTTATCAATATTTAATCTAAGTTTTGATTTAATTAAACGCAAAATTAAGAAAATTGTATAATTATCAAAAAATAAAACTAAATAATTTTTCTAAAATTTGTAGATATATAAAGGAAACTAATGATATTATGATTAAAAATTAATAAGTCTCTTAAAAAGTATAGAATATTTTAAAATTTTTGTGATAAAGTTGGATAATTATAAAAATAATTAAATAATATTTTGAAATTTTGTAAAATGTTTTTATATTTTAGTATTATATAATTTAATATCATGTTTGAATATATATACTTTAATGATATGTATGAGTTATTACCATTTTCTAAAAAGTTTACCGAAAATATAAATCAACATTAAATGTAACTGTCAATGTTATATTTAGCCGTAAGCTATGTCATGTCACAATTTTTACTGAAAGGATTGTACAAAGGACACATATGCAAAGTGTATGAAATCATTTGGCAAATAATGTCTAGATGATAGTATGACAATAATGATCAAAGTTATATATAACAGCGTGATTCGTTATTAAAAATGAACTATTGTGAGATATATTCTATTTTAGTTAGATAAATTATATATAATAAATTTTGTTTAGAAATATTTTTTAAAAAATTAAGTATATTTTCTTATCAAATTTTTTTTTCTTGTAAATATATTGACTAGATTTATTAAGGCTAATTTATTAACTTGTTTATTATTATTTGTGAAATATTTTTTGCCTATAAGCTTTCACGTTAAAGGTTATACTGGCAAAAGTTGTTATTATCTTTAATGAATAATTATATCTATTTATTTGATTAAATTATTCAATATTAATTAATATAATAAAATAACCAAAATTAAAAAAAAAATTAATATATTGGATAATGGATTAAAACTAATATAATAAAACTTTCTCAAAATTAAATAAATTAATAAGATAAGAAGATAATCCTTATATACATTGTCTTATTATCTGAAAAAATATCTTTCAATTATAAAAAGTTCAAATTTAAGAAATAAAAAAAGAAATCACTTAATTAAATATTAATAAAATAAATATATTAATTTTATTTAAACGAAAAATAATATTGACTGATTTATAAACTTATTTATTAATAATAAAGGTAGTGTATAAATAAATTTTAAAAAATCTCTTACACATGATAGTTTTTGAAGAAATTAATGCAATAACAATTTTTTTTTGATGAAATGTGCATTTAGAGTTTTAAATTGGTTGTTCATGGTGGTTTGTGTATTGATGACAATGACAATGTTGTAAATAAAAGAAGAAGATGATTGAGTAATATATGCATTTTCAAAAAAAAATGATTTTTTCGTGAATAATTTGAACTTATGTGGTGAATACAGCAAATGAATGTTCTAAAAAATCATGGGTTAATTTTGTATTTGACATTTTGTGAGTAAATTTTGAAAAACACATTATTGTTTATGCATTACTAATTTAAAAATTATCATGATAGGTTATTGTTTATGTTCTCAAAAATTTTAACTCAATATCAAAAAGTTTTTATTTCAAATTTTATAACCTCGTTAGAGTTACTCAATTTCATGATTTATGGTCAAGAACGAGTGAGTAACTATCATTAAGAAGATATGTGTGCCTGAGAATATCAAACATGAAGAAGAATTCTTTTGAAATATGTTTTTTTCTGATATGTTTCACGAAGAAGAATTCTTTTGAAATATCCTCGGTAGAGAAGACTTCTCTTGAAGTCTTCTGGTCAATGTATAATTTAGTTTCGTAATTGACTTTTTGTTTGTGTTTTTAGAGAAAACTTCTCTGGAAGTCTTCCAACTTTTCTTTGTTAACAAAAAAAAAACGAGTAGACTTCCGCGAAAGTCTTCTAGGATAAACACATGTTAGTTTTGCAATTAACCGAACGGTGTCCAAAATATGACTTTTTATTGAAGATTTCCAAGAAAGACTTCTCTGGTATTTTCAAAAAAAATTCAAATACCAAAGTAAGCCAATACTTACAAAGGAAGACTTCTAGAGAAGTCTGCTGCATAGCAGATTTCTTTAGAAGTCTTCTTTTGTAAATTTGCAATTGCAAAAATGACATAAATGGTAGACTTCCTAGAAGTCTTCTACCAGAAGACTTTCGTAAAAGTCTTATAGGACAATGTTTAATAAATTTTCATTTTTTCTATAATTAAAATGATTGCTTAATATTTTCTTATTAATTTATATACATTAGTCAATATTAGGAGTCTTGAATACTTGAGAAGACTTCTTGGAATACTTCAAAAGACTTCGCATGCATGAGGTGGAAGACTTCCTGGAATACTTCAGAAGAATTCGCATGCATGAGGTGGAAGACTTCCTGGAATACTTCAGAAGAATTCGCATGCATGAAGCAGAAGTTTTCCATGAAATCTTCAAAAACCTGAAATATGAAACTTCTTTCAGCTTTAACACACTCAGATTTTTTTACTAGATGAAGAAAAAGACAAGAGATTTAAGCAACAAGACGGTTACCAGGTGAACAAAATTTATACATGGAGAGTTACAAAAAACGCTCATATTTGTTTTGGCTCCACCATCAACTTCAACCTACGAGATCTCATCTGCTACTTTGACACCTCCAGCAGCAACCTCTGAGGCCTCTTCCTCCATCTCGGACAGCTCCTCCACTTTGACAGCTCCAGATCTAAAACTAAATCAAAGACTCAGACATAGTTTGAGAGAGAGGTAAGAGCTTTAATCAACAAGAGATTACCAAATGAAGAAAAATCAGACATGTAGACTAACCAAAATGCTCAGGTCTGTTATGAAATAAGAGACATGAGAGAAGACTTTTTGGGAAGTATTCTAGTGCATTATATGCTAGAAGACTTCTAAGAAGAAAAGACTTCCTAAAAGTCTAACTCGGAACTGAAAAACATACATATACAAAACCATTCAAATGGCTTCAAAATAGAGAATAACTTTAAAATAAGTTTTTAATACTTAAATAATAAATAAAACAGTCACGTTAGGTTGAATATATAACTTTTTAGAATCAAACACAAAATTTATAAATATAACATAAAAAGGGTGGAAGATGAAAACCATGTAATAAAAAATCTGCAAAAACAAGATAAATCAGTGAGAGACATGAAACAAAAAATTGAGAAATTGATATAAAGTTTGGTGTTTTCAAATTTAAAGAGATTAGAGAGAGGTTTGAGAGTTTTAGAATGAGAAACATTACATTTTTGTTGTTGCCATTTGAGAGAGAGGGAGTGAGAAAATGTGTAACTTTTCTTTATATAAGGAGACAAAAATTCTAATAAGATTGGATATTTTCGATTCGGAAGACTTTCATATAATGCTTTATTTGTTAAAATTAAAGTCACCTAAACCCTAAAATCAAATAACTAAACTAAAAAAAAACAAACACTTCATTAAACTTAAAATCAACCTTTAAAGTGTTTAATATACACAAAACTAAACACATATAAGTCAAATTTAATTTTTCAAAACAAAAGTTAGGATTCCAAAATCTAACCCTAAAATACAATCAATAATATAACATATGTTACCAAACCCTAAACCAAATAATATCATGACTCATTCTAAATCAACTCATCTATGTTGAAAACAATTAAATTTTATTAGATCTTAATTATATCATTTACAAATGTTTATAATTACATGATTTCAATTTTTCTCGCATAAAAATATTTTTGTAAATTTATATATTATTTTTAAGAACTACTATATGAAATGACTTTCACGATTTAATAAAAAATTTCTCCCAAGTTGAAGTCGAAGTGCCAACATAGTACATAGCTGAAGGAGAGGTTCTGCACCTCATGCAAGTTTATCCGCCATAATACTTTTTTGCTCTAGAAATATGCTGGAGTGAGAAATGAGGAAAGAACGTCTTACATCGTTGTACTTCCTCGAAGAGGGGTGTGAAAGCTAGCCATTCTGTCGGTGCAGACACCATCTTTACCAATTGAGCTTAGTCCGTAGCAAACTTCACTTCCATAAAATATAGGATCTTCATGCATTTCATTTGCGAAATAAAGGCTTCACGTTCAACATGTAAAGGTGATAGGCTAATTCTATAGTTTGATCAACTATTATTAATATGATAATTATGTGTCTTGTCAATAAACTACACCTTTTGTCAATATATTATATTAAACTTAATTATAAATTTAAGTACATCTGAGTAAATTATCTGGATCCAAAGATCCGAACCGGATCCAATCCAAATTTTAAGACACCAAACTGAACCCGATCTGATATAGATATCCGAACGCTACATGATTTCCTATACTCGAAGAAACGAATCTCAAACTGAACCGAATTAAAAATTCGCTGGTATCCGAAAATATCTGAAGTAAAAATATATACATTAGAAAATTTATAAATTAATAAACACGGTAAATTAGTAAAAAACATTTGTCCCAAGTTGGACATGTTCAAAATATGAAATAAATCGATAAAATAATAAGATAATAGTTTTTTAGAAAATCTTACGTAAATGTATAGTCCCACTAAAATTATAAACTAATAATTTATATATAGCTATATAAGGTTTATATAAGTACAAACAACACATTGTATTATTTGTTTTATATTCACAATAAAATTTATCTTTATTTTTTTAACAATTCTATCTATTTTGATAATATTTAGTAAAGTTATATCTAAAATTACATTTAAATGATATGAAACATATTTTATAAAAATTTATATTTTAAAATAGAGAGATTTTTTTTAAAAAATAAACTTTTTATAAATTAATAACTCTATAAATTAAGAAAATTTCACAGTCTCGATATTATTAATTTAAAGATGTTTATTGTATCTACAAATATTAGTTATTTTCATACATATAATAATTTCAATATTAAAAATTATGATATTAGTTATAATGGAAGGAGGGGGGAAATTTATTGGGACAAACCTGATACAGTACTTTGCAGGGTTTTGATGGTCTAGTGGGAGCAATGAACACGAGTGCAGCGCTTTCCCTTCTCCACTCAAATATTGAGGTACTCATATTGGCAATATAATGCATGAAGAATTTACGTCAATTTCAGGTGACTTTTGCTATATATTATTTTCAGCTGATGAAGATAGTATCCAAACCCCTGCTTTTGCATCATATTTGGAAGACATATGGATCCTCAAGGAGGGCTTCAGCATTACATTGATTGTTTATGTTCCTTGCAGAATATAAGGCAATTTATGTCATTCACATGGATTCAGATTATCCAGTTTGATTTGAAGAGTCCTAATTAAGTTTTTTTTAAATTGCTGTAAAAAGAGATTTATAATAATTTTTGAAAATAATTAGTTATTTTTAGATAATTTAGATACTATAGATATTTTTGGTTACTTTTGGATATTTTTAGACATGTTTGGATAAAAAAAAAAAACAGGTTCGAACCAAATATTTGAAATAAAATCGGTTATTTTTATATACATTTGGATCATAACAAATCATTCCAAACCGGAACTCGATTTTTTCGGTTAATTCGGATATACCCAAAATTACCTAAGCCTGACAAGTAGCAAACTGAATCTAATCCGAAATTTAAAATTGCCCTATTGGCATCAATTTTTCCATATTAGAAACATCTGATATCCGAACCTGATATGATACTCGAATACCCAGGCCTAAATCTAAGCATAGGTCTAGACCCTATTCCAAAACTCGGCCAGATGCCGTAAAATCGCTGGTTATACGCTTCACGGTGGAGCTCCATGGCAATTAGAACCAAATCGGTGAAAACCATTAATAATTTTTTTTGTTCAAAATTTTTATGATTAAGGTTAGATTTAATGTTTAAATGATAATAAACCCAATAAAAACGAGACTATAGAGGTATAAGAACATATTTGTCCTTTTCAGCTTATTAAAGAAAATACAGATATGGCAAAACACATCATATATGATTCAAACCTGGGTTGCCCAATGGATTTAATATATCACAAACCAGTAGACTAAGCTGTACTTAAGTTTGTGTTCCACATATCTAATATTTATACGTATTAAAGAGAGAAAAAATCATAAGTATTCCCCGATTTATTCTTAATTTTTTATGACTAGGCTGGGGTTGCCATACGGATAATGTGCAGCGAGTTTCCGAACAAGAGGTCTAAACAAAGAAACATATAGTCACTTGTAAACACGTTTCCACCAATAAACATGAGCTTGTGTGGACATGGTCATATTATACACAGTAACTAAATCATATGTCTCTGTTTGTACCATGGTATATATGTAAGTATATCTAGTTAACTAGGTATACGTATATGGGTATATTTTAGAGAATGGCGAACATATTGGATACGAAATAAACAAAAAAAAAGATAAGTAAATGTATTGTTACCTCGAGTGATGATAGAGGCTAGTCGCAAAAGTCAAACGGGAATCGCTTTTCTCATGAAATTTAAGTTCATTGTTTTGCCGTTGTTGGTGATTGAGTGAATGAAGCCGCAGGATGATCTGGTACTACCATATACTCACTTAGTCACTTACACATACATATATATATATATATATATGCACATATCACACACACACACACATATACGTGACAACATGAACAATGAAATCATCTATATACTGTTTTGAAATGCCATTTCTTTTTCTTTTTACAATATGGTTAAAATAAATTGGTGTATTAAGTTATGATCTACACACATGCATGGATCCATAAACACATATTCTAAAAAAAAATATAAGAGAGAATCATCACGAATTATGAAAAAGAAAGGGGGGAAATGCTGTTTTGGTGAGAAAAAACAACTTTGATGTGTGGAAGTAAATTAGCATGAGTATGTGTCTGGCATATAACATAATTGTATGTATTGTAATAGCGGTGTGTGTATGTCGTATGATTACCAGATCATGCTGGCAGCTTCAGCCTCTCAAAACCAGCACAGAAATAGATCCATGTAGATATGCAAACCTTACATCAACCCTAGCTATAATCAAAAATTTATTAATTAGAAAAGAAAATTGCCTTCTCTTGAAGTTTTTAAAGGAGGCAAGAGGAAAACATTATCAAGATGAGAAGAGATGAGAAAAATGTCTCAACTTGTAATCGTAATCAAGCTTCTTCTCACACGCTCAAACATATATATATAACCCTTATATATTAAAAGAGAAGCACTACAACATATTTTTTGTAGCCACATGTCATCACCACAATCATTTTTAGAATCCTTAGAAAAATATGTTGGTCCATATAAATATATAACAAGCTTTTTATTAAGCTAACCATAAATTAATTATAAATGTTCTTCATTGTTTCCTTAAATAAAAATCACGGAATTACCTAATGTGACTAAAATATATATGACAATTAATGATTTTGAATAATAAATATTTGATAAAAATGAGTCTATTCTCTATCATTTTTAATTTATTTTAAAATAAATTAAACAACCACAGTAACTATATAATAAAAATTTAGATTTTTTCATATATGTTATATTTTAAATTTTAAAAACGAATATAAATGACTAAAGTTGTTAAAAATCTCACATTGAAATTTTTGTGATCCATGGTTTAAAATTTATGTTATAACAAGATACAAATGATTACGAAATTACATAAGTAGGAAGTCTCATTTAATAAATATTATATATATGCATATTAATATTTTTAAATAAATTAAATACCAGATAAAACACATAAGTATTTTAATTTCGAATTTGATTTGAAATTTTTTGATAAAAGTTTTGAACAATTATTGACAACTTAATATTTAGATTTTAAACTTTGCATTGAATGTTTTTAAAATTATAAATTACTAAAACTATTAAACATCCCATAAAGTTTTTACTGTTAACATTGATTTAAAATTTTTGTAATAAAAAAATACAAACGATCAAAAATAATATGAGTATAAAATGTTTTTTAACAGATGTCAATATTAAAAATATAGTATATATCTATGTTAATATCATTTAAATTTAATTTTATAACATATAAAATAGAAAAATGTATTTGTCTAGATAAATAAAATTTATTTAAGTATTTGTACCAATTTAATTATATACGTAATAGTTACTAAATTTTTAATTATTCAATATATATTTATTATTTTATAATATAAAAAAAAATTTAATACTTAAAAATAATTTATATATAATATTCATCTCGTGCAAGGCGCAGATCTTAACCTAGTTTTTATATTAAATACTAATACACTGATGATGCTTGTTTGGATAAATGGACCACAAATTATTATTACCAACAAAATAAAATGGACCAAAAATATGTAATTTATTTTCTTGAAACACATGTATCTAATATTGTTATAACGCCATAACCATGTGCACAAATGGCAGAAATGATTAAACCTGTGTGATTGAAGCAATAAAATTTCAGTTGAAACTGTAACAATTATTTGGTAGAAATCATTTCTAATTAAGTTTAGCGGTATACACGTCTAGATGATTCCCTAATATTTAACCGTTTTGAACATATCTATTCTATTAAAAGAGAAGCAGTCTTGAAAAATCTACTTATACAAGGTTGTTTGGACTATTTCTTAAAAGTTAATAATTTCATGGTGCTACTTAAATTTCTCCTAACAATATATTTTCATAAATTTCTCTGATTTTCTTTAGATATTATAAGTGTGCAACTCCTATATTTATGGTAACTACTATATGACCTTCTATAAATCTCATCCATTGATTATAAATTTCTCTATTTAGTTATTGATATCCTATATACGATTTACTAACCAACATTGTTTTGATGCAATAATATATAAACTCGTGGGTCCATAGACTAATCTATTATGTATGTGACCATATATATATTATATAATGTTTATTTTAATTCTTAAATTCATATCTATATAAAACGAATGGTATGGTGCATGTCACCATTAAATAATACATGCCATTTGAATTAAAATAGTCTGGTAAGTAATACATGTATTTTAAAAAAATGAATTAATGAAGTATGATAAATAATTATCACAAAATCATGTTTTACTATAGAACCGATCAAACTTAGTAGTATATTATATTATTTTCAGTTCATAAAAAATGATATTAACATATAAGTACTCAACAAATTTGAAAAAATGCATATGAAGTTAGTTAAAAATTATCCTCGGGCCAAATTAATTGAGTTTTTACTATAATTCAGATACAACCACTAAACTATATTATGGAAAATTAAAAAATACAAATAATTTAGAAAATATTGCTCCATATTCTCTCTTTTTTTTTATAAAAAAATAAGTTGACTTGATTTTTACTTATGAAGCACAATTACTAAAATCCAAAATAATGATTAGTATTTTTTTTTTGGGCAACAAATAATGTTTAATATAAAAGATGCTCAAATACAAGACCACTTCTGTAATTCAATTTAAATAACAAAATAAATTTACAAATATAATTAGGTCCAAAATTAATATTTATATTACTTGAGTTTCAAGCTTGCATGTTTCCGCGGGTTATTCAATCATATATTATATACTAAACACATTGAGATTAGTATAAACTCTTCACTAGGTTTGGAATACCTAAGTTAAACAAGATTTTTCTCTTTTGAAAAAGTATTAACCCCGTGCTTCAAAGCTTGATTAAAAAGTTTGAATTGAGTTTTGAAAAAATATCATCCAATTTATATGGGATTTTATCGGGTCAACCAATATTGGATAGCGGGTTAATGATAGTTTTTACATTTTTACCGACTTTTATCAGATTTTTATATATAAGGTTTTAACAAAATTCAGACCAGATTTATATGAATCACCTGATTTACTTCTGAGACTGTAGGTTTGGTTCGGGTATGAAAACACTGCTAAAACTATTAAAAATTCTACAATATATATACTATTAGATTAGCCCAAAATCTGCCAAGTAAATTTTTTGTCTCATCAACTCAACAAATATAACTCTTACAAAATACACAAAATGCAACGATGACGGTGTAACATAAGAATACACATATAAAATGTAAAATAAACTATTTGATAAATTATATAATTTTAAACTAAAATTTTTTTACTTTTTCGATATAATAACACTTTAATTTATAACTTAATAATATACTTCAAAACATCAAAACCAAAATAATAATTCATATCAAACAATATTCTTAATCGGAAAAAACCCGCGCTTTTGAAGCGCGGATCAAAATCTAGTAACACCTTAACATTAACATTGTAAAATACGACTGGATGGCTTGAACAATATTGAAAATCAGACCATTTTTTATAATTGAAATATTTTCAGTTGGATTCATATACATATAATTTAAACCAAAACTTGTCAATATCTTAACTAGAATAATTATTTTATTATTGGATCTAGAGAAAGAAAACATTGTTATAATAACATATTTCTTATACAAAGATTACAAATAAATTTTTATAAGATGTACATGGGCTTGATCCGGGATATCTCCTAATTAAAACCAAATGTGCCTATACAAATAGAAAAAATATAGTGGGCACATCTAATAGAAGTATAATGCTCAGAATTTCCGTTTGACCGAAAATAATTTGGATTTAGATCTTCAAAGGTTTTATTAACAAAAATGTAAAGGAAATAGCGTGATCATACGTCCATACATAAAACGATTGAATTTTTATGTAGTTTATATTCATGTAGCGAAAAGGATGGATGAGGAAGAGAAGATAGGGTTTTGGGAATTACTGGCTGAGACAAATGAAAAGGATACGACCGAATCCGAAATCTCCGGCTGTTGCACGCGTTTTCTGTCTTATTACTTCTATTCTTTCTTTGTCCTCATCAGTCCTCGCCATTTATCCAACACATTACAAACAAATAACTCTATACATTTATCATGGTAATAACTTTCATTCAATATCTCGCACTAATACTCAAATTGAAACGTAGAAAATGAAATTAACGTGAAAATTCAAGTTGTGACTATATAGTTTTTACATAAAACCCAGACGTTATTGATATATTTATTTTTTACAACAACAAAATATTCCGAAAGAATTGCGTGTTTGGTTTCCTATCCAAAATAAACTTTTATGCGAAGTTCAAGATTTTGGAGATGCACATGTTTCTGGATCAAAACTATAATAGATTCATTATATTAATTCACTAACACTCCTATTTTATCGGCTTATCGATTTATTAGTCCATCGGGTCCGCTTAGTTGTTTGAAAATTTTGATGCTAGAGTGATTCATGCAATTCGGCTTGGATTATGGGCTCTGCATGGCGCATGATAAGATAAAGCAGAGAGCTTGCAACTAAGCCTTAAGGCCAATTCTCCCCTTCACACTCACTATGGCTAGATACTCTTTTTGTGTTGTCTTGAACTCCAAAGAGACTTGAAATCAGTGAAACGGTCCCGCGGTTCTCCTTCATGACTTTACTGATCCACTGGCTAGCTAGTGATTCAGAATCGTTAGCTACTCGTGATCGTCTCATTAAATAGGACATACATGTTCCAGCAGCTTGTGTCGTATGTTCGACAAGATTGGAATCACACAAACACCCTTTTTGAATGTGGATATATTTCTGCCTACAATAACTAAATTCGAATGTAGATTTACTTCAGCTATTCTAAGTAATAATATTGTTTCTTTCTTTATCAAAAAATTTAACTAATAATATTATCAATGTTTTTAATCACAAATCTTTCAGTCAAAAAAAAAATTAATCACAAATCTGACCATGTTCATGTGCAATATAATAATATAATTCTAATCAATAAAATACAAGTGAATTAATTGGATGCGCTAGAAACTAGTGTTATATAGACGTTGGTGTGACAAGATTGGTTGGAAGATGGAGTTGTCTTGAGCTAACGTGTTGTCATTAGTCATCCCCGGTGTCTTTCTGTTTTCCTTACAAACTGAACATTTCTAGTTGTATATTAAATTTATACAGTTTCCCAAATTTTTGCTTGACACAAGCATTTGTCTTAGAAAAGAAAAAAAAAATGTAAAAAAGTCTACATTAATCTGACATAGTAAAGATCTGTAACTTTTTTTTTTAATCTTTAATAAAAAGCATCAACAGAACCATCATAAATATGTTCATCACTTGTCTTCACAATAACTATAAGAAACAAAAAAATATGTATAATGCTACGAGTATTTGATACCTTCATTAATTGTAAACAATTTAATAATTGGGTCCACAGAACGTGATTATGTTTTAATGTCTCCCATGATTGAAATCAGAAGAGATAATCAGACTGTATTCGTTTATGAACAGAATTCGTTTTTTTTAAGAGAAAAGTAAAAAAAAAAGTAAAAAAAAAAGACAAACCATAATAAAGAAGATGGTGGTAGCACTCATAACCTTTTCCTTCTGGTTCTTCTTCCTCTCTCTCTCTCTCTCTCTCTTTACTTTCTCTTTAATCACACTCATTCTTGAATCTTTTATGTTCAAAAATAAAAAGTAAAAAAAAAAGACAAACCAAATCAAGACGTGATTATATCCCAACAATGAAATTATTATAGAGATGAAACTGGAATGTGTAATTGCTGTGTAGTAGATGCTGATTGACTGACACGAATAATAACGTCTTGATTTTTTTTCTATAATAATTTATTATTAACAATTTCAATGTTGGTATATAAAAAAAAACATGATAAATCTTTTGTTTGATTGTCTAAGAGTATATTAACTTGATACTTATTCAATGGCAGATTTTCCGTGGTCGAATATGCTGCCGTTTAGGTGAAGTTTTTTTTTTTTTTTGATAAACAGGATTTAGGTGAAGTTTCTTTATAGATTTTTCATTTTTGTTTGAAATGGCTTTAATTATGGTTTATTTTTTTGGGTTGTCCGGATTCCGACTCTGGTATGCGTCCGGCTTTTGGCTCGGATGATATTTTGTATTAGTGGGTTTATGAAGTCTTTGTATGTGTTTTTCCGTTGTTTTTTTTGTTCAATTTCAATTTTCATTGACCAATTTATGGATACAAGATTTCAATCTCAAGAGATTTTAAACCCACATACGATGCCAATATCTAGTATCACTTAAGAACAATAAGAAGGATCCTAAGCTACAAAATCAAATACGACATTGTATTTTTTACCATGATAAAAATAAATTCATCCCACGACTCAGAATGAATTGTCTCTTAGACCACCTAATTAAACCACTAAATGCAAGAATACAAAGCTACTTCTAACCATTCAGTCAGCCCTGACTTAAGAATTTTTTTTACTGCCCATAACGGTTGGAGCCAAAATATCTGAGTGTTGTGCTTGTCCAACCATAACGACACCACGTTGGTGTATTTTCTCAGCTAGAGAGCTCTAAATGATGAGAAGCCACATCAATTGATTCTTGCAAAGGAAGGATGATCATACCTTATGGAGGCACTGAGACAGGAGTCTCATATATTCTCTTAAGCCTCCACACCATTCTTCAAGAAACATGGGTTGAGGATTTAGCATCCATCGCGCTCCATCTTATGTCTGCAAACCAGAAAGAAGGAACATGTCTACCGGACCGAGCCTTCCTATTCTATTTGGTATTGTGAATGACCTTTTCCAACACATGAGCGTCACCGAGACATAGTTGCTCTTGTTGACCAACCGAAGAGTGAACTAGCCTCTCCATGTGCCACCACCGAGAAACAATGGATAGCTTTCTTGCAGCTTGCCTTCACATCGATGGTGAGATCCGGAAAGTCCAAAGTAAAGCATCCTCCACCCCAGCTCCAGACAAAGCCATAGACGACCCATTACGGAGGCTTGGAGGTTCAAACACACATGAAACAAGAGCCTGACGAGCCAATACCCATTAGCATTTCTGATCTGTTCACACCCTTGAAAAAATTGACCTTTAAGTTTCACTTGGCCGAGATTGAGAATAGTCAGAACCACACTGACGCCGTGCTTCTCCGACACCAGAACACAACGACCCTCTTCCTGCAGATCTCATCAGAACGGACCACTAATCTCGCGAACCACCAGATATGCAACATGCATAACACTCCGCGATCCCATGCGTCCTCCTCCATGGAAAGGTCCGACAGATCTAAGGGAAAACGATTGTCGGAATACTCCAAACCCAAAAGTCCGACCCATCATAGTGATTCTGCCTCCCGTAGCTCACTAAAACTCCATGGAACCTCAGTAACCAGCTGATTCTTCCCCGCCACAGACAGAGTTGACCCAAGAAGTTTCATCAGACTACAAAGCACCGAGCATATCACTATAGGGGTTGGGATTCACCGAGAGAGAAAAAAAAAGACAAGGAAGAGATGGAGATACCAAAGACTCCAGAAAAAAGACACAGGACGTCGGGGGAAAGCGACGGCGGCACTAGGGTTTGTTTGTTTGCGTGAGAGAGTGGGTTTCTTGTAATAATCTTGTTTTGAAACTGAACAATGATCTATTCAGATGACAAAAAAGAAGAAAAGCTTATAGTCAAACAAAAATGGTATTTCAAGTTCTAATATAAAATATGAAGACATCAAATGGATATTTAACTTTGGTAAGAAATCTACTTGAAGGCAACCATATATTTATGTACAATCTTAAAGTTTTGATGAATGGATTATATGTTTTGGTAATAAAAGGATTTGGAGCTTCATATGGACGAACCATACTTCAAAAAATCATGTCAACGAACCCTTTTTGTGCAATTGCACCAACACGTTAAGCTTCACATGTCCAAGGATCGCAACCTAGCTCTGATACCAAATAAAATGTATGTAGCTAGTGAAATCAATAAGAACATAAGGGATTCAAGACAAACTTCTCTTTTTATTAAGAATTTCTTACAGATTTGTTTAATCTGAATTACTCAACGCCACAAATGGCTTGACACAGCTCAATTCTTAATCTACCCTTTGAGTGAACCAACCAATGTTGATTCATATCACTCAAATTATCCTAATGAGTGATTTTTACTCTCTCACATAAGAGGTTCAGCTGTAGTACTTAGGGATCAAATACACAAGGAGCTAGGACACACAATAGATCCTAATCAGTTTATGATTAAGAAACATAGTAAATCAATAAACAGCAGAGGCGAACAAGGTAGTTGTTCAGTTGATTGATTGATTGAGGTTGTAAATAGTTATGAGAAAACAGCTAAATTTAGGGTTTTAGGTAATCATGATTATGATGATATAAAATGCTTAAGTTGTCAATCCTAGAACTCGAACTCTAATGAGAAAATATTTCAGCTTTCGTATGTGAATCAATCCTATTGACTAAGTCCAATATCTCTGCTTCCACTTATTGATACAGATCAAACGTTGATCAATGCTATGATATTAGCGTCGATTGATGCTTCCTTAGGCAAGCATTAGCGAGTTGATCGATAGGTTCACTAGTCTTAACTAAATCAGATGCGCTTGTTTCTATCAATCCTATCTGAAGGGAATCTATTTTGGTGCACAACCTACCGTCGTAGTTGTCCACAATCTTAAAATCAGGGTTCTAGTTAGCTACTGTAGAACACAAGCATTACAACCAATTCTTTGAAGGATGCCAATCACCTTAACAATTCTATAGTTTGGGCTAATCTCTCATAACTTTACTAATACTCTAAATCTATCAAGTGAAATTACTCAGACATAGCAAAGTAAAGCATAGCAATAATCTGAATAAGATGCATAAATATAATATAGTAGAAAAACTAGAGTTCCAATACAAAGCTCTGAACGAGTATTGGATCTTCTCTACAAACTATTAAAAACCCTAAATATGTTTGTTGTGAAAATATGAAAGTATGAAAAACGTGGGTTGCCAAAAAAAGACAGAATACATAAATATTAGGTTAAAATCGATCAAGAGTATTTCTGTAATTGTTGTGGAACTTGGAATATAAGTCGGCTGGAAACCAAGTCAAGGCTTGTGCGCTTCGCTGACGATCGATGACACGGGATGTTTGTCGATCGACGTTTGACGCTGAATGTCGACTCTAGACTGGTTCGAGGGACAGCTACGAGTTTCTTCTAACTTTATCTCCAAGATGCTCCAAAATCACCACATTGCTCCAAAATACTTCTTGACCTAAAAATACTCTTAAAAAACTTCAAACATAATAAATAGGTTATAAAAAACTTATATACCATGGCTAAAAACTGGTAAAATATATGGTATATCATTGGTCACCTCTACAAATCACTCACTTCTTGAAACCCCAAAACTCCTTTTGTGTTTCTGTGAGAATACAACGTTAAAATCTTAACCTAATCTTAAGTCTAAGCTATCCTATATATAGCCAATAATTTTTTCCAATTGTGCAATATATATTTTCTTAAAAAGTAGCATCACTAAATCTTTTAATTTGTGATCCGAGGATGTTCTCGTTTGTGAAGCATGTCCAAACAAGATCAGCTAATGAAAACTCTCAACATTACCATGCTTTTAGTTCTTCATTACATGTAGACGTTCTATAAACTATCGTCCATGCGTAACACAATTGCAACACTGCCAGACTCCGACATCCTTGAATATGTACGAGTTATACTCAACAGAATCATGTTATCGAACACTTTATTTACGTCATTGCACCAATACATCAAGCTCCAAGTCCTTAAACTTCAAAAAAATTTACTTAAAGACACCAGACAATGGGCATCTAAGTTTGAAAGAACAAGTTTTTTTCATGTTAAACAGAATTTTAATGAAGCTGTTAATATTGTGGCAAAGAGATGACCACCCAATAAACTGTTCTACTCTAGATGTATATATATTCCAACCTTGTAAATGCTCGATTAGTATAAGTTATTCTTTTTAAAAAAATCATAAAATCTTGATTACAAACACTCACTAGAGAGTTATGTTCTTATATATAAGTACAAACTACAAATTACAAGACATGTTGAAAATCTTATTATAAGAAAAAAATTTACATTAAAATATTATGAAAAGCAACGTCTAACCTATTTGTTTGATTTATTGCTTTTCAATTATGAACAATTGGTTTTCACTCTTTGTCACAGAGTTTTTGCTTATGTTGGTTGTAATCAGAATTCAATATAATAAAGTTCTTACAAAATAAAAGAGCAAAAAAAATGTAAATGCTTTTCTCAAAAAAAAAACAAAAATATGTAAATGCTCAACACTAATTTCCAGCTATATTTTAAAGCTTGAATGTAAACACTAAACAGTAAACCTCAATATTGAAATTGGATGTGTCCGAGATGTAGCCCCAAAATAAATTTATTATTGGTTCGACCTGTCAAAAATTTGAGTTCGGCTTCTATCAAGTTGGATTGACATCTTGGCAAAATTCTCTTAACTAATTTTTGGAAACATTTGCAACAACAGTTTCTATTTATTTATATATTTTTAGTTATCAGTTAATAGAATTATTATCTCCTTAGATTTTTACTGTATGAAACTACTTTATGTTCTACCTCATTCATGTTGTTATCCCCGTGGTTCTAGCCTTAAAGACAACAGGACGCAGAGGGACGGACCCATCCCAAATTAATGGGAGTCACAAAATTACCCAGATTGTTGAAAACTGATTTAAGTTTATAAAGTTTTCAGAAGAAGTATGAATGAAAATTTTACTTCAATTTGAATGAAACTAAAACAGTATTTCAAAGTTTTAACACCAACTTTGAAAACCCCTTTTTATATATATATATATATATATATATATATATATATAATAATAATTTAAGAAAATGTAAAAATTATATGGAAATTGAAATAACTAGATAATGATAGTTTTGTGTTGTTAAAGTTATAAATAAAATAGAATAAAAATATTGTATTTATTAAAGTAAATAAATATATAACAAATTTATTTATTGGATAAGAAAAGAAGAAAACGGATTAACCACACTAATTGTTTAGCGGTTGAGATCTGCATGCAGATCTTCCGCTTTTTTTTCAGAAAAATAAAACAAAAAATTGAACTACACGTTGATTTCTCGCTTTCTACAATTTGCCAGCTTGTACTTTGGCGCTATAGTGTCTCTTACACAAATTTGTGTATGTTTGGCTAAAAACAATGTAAAAAGATGCTTTTCCCTTAGAGCAAGTGCATCAATAGGACTTTTAGAATGGTCCTTAGAGTATTTAATTAGTTTATGTAGTTTAGGACTTTGGTTAAGGACTTTTGTTAAAATGTTGATTATGGGTGGGACTTTTGATAGGTCCTTAGGTTTATAAATTTTTTTTTAAACTAGTTTTTAAAATTACAAACATTTTATTAGTGGAAAAAAAATACAAAGTTCAGAAATTAAAACACACACAATTTATTCATAAAAACTTAAAATTACATATTATTCGGAAGATGTCAAAATTTATCCTATATATTTTCAATCAAATCGTCTTTTAAGTTTTCATGGATTTGTCTATTCCGAAGCCTTGTTCGACGATCCATTGTAGTGCCGACATTTTCACTGATATTCGAAGGCATGTTGACGGTAAATGTATCCGGAACTTCTCTTGGTTGAAACTCAAATTTGTTATACTGAGTGAATGATGCCCGTTCATCTTCGACAATCATATTATGGAGTATGATACATGCTCTCATAACATTTCCTATTTTCTCTTTATCCCATAACTTTGACGGATTTTTGACAACGGCAAATCTAGCCTGAAGGACTCCGAAGGCACGCTCGACATCTTTTCGAACTGATTCTTGGGTTTGAGCAAATAATGAATGCTTCTGATTTTGTGGTAGTCAGATAAATTGAATAAAAGCCGCCCATTTCGGATAAATACCATCAGTGAGATAATATCCGAAATGGTACTGATTATCATTAACATAGAAGTTCACTCGTGGCGCGATGCCATTAATAATGTCGTCAAAAACAGGTGATCGATCAAGAATATTTAGATCGTTCATAGTACCTGGTGCTCCAAAAAACGCGTGCCATATCCAGAGGTCATACGAAGCTACCGCCTCCAACACAATTGTCGGTTTTCCGGTTCCTCATGAGTACATTCCTTTCCAAGCCGTGGGGCAATTCTTCCACTCCCAATGCATACAGTCGATGCTTCCAAGCATCTCCGGAAATCCACGTTGTTCTCCGATATGTAGTAGTCTTTGCAGATCCTCCTGTGTTGGACGTCGTAGATATTCTTCGCCAAACAAGGTTATTATTCCGGCGGTAAATTTGTGCAAACATTTTTGAGCTGTTGATTCGCCTAGACGGATATATTCGTCCACCGAGTCCGCCGCAGCACCGTATGCCAATTGTCGAATTGCTGCAGTACATTTTTGTAGAGGTGTGAGACTTGTCCGTCCGGTACAATCTTCTGCTAGTCGAAAATATGGAATCTCTGTTGAGAAACGATTCACAATACGCAGGAACAAACTTTTGTTCATTCGAAACCGTCGGCGGAAAAGAGCGGGAGAGTAAGTTGGATTGTCGGCAAAATAATCATTCCAAAGCAAGGTGTGGCCTTCTTCCCGGTGTCTCTCATGAACATTACGGCGTTGTCTATCTTCTGGTTCTTGTACGAGAGCACAATTGTTATAAAATTCTTCATAAGGAGTATCAAGATCGATCTCATCATCATCATCTTTATGATAATGATAATGGGATGAAGAAGCCATTATAAATTATTGAGAAGTGGTTGTGATTGTTTTAGAAGTGAATCGACAATGAAAAGTTGTGACTTTGTAATTGAAAGACATGTTATATTTATAGCTATAAAGTTACAACTAATTTTAGTTATTTGAATAGCTATATGTAAAAATACGTTTTTCTTTTAGTTGGTATATGCAAAAACAAATTTTTTTAAAAAAATAAATTTTTTGAATGAAGTAAGAGTTTTGATAAAAATAATCAATCAAGACATTGAAACAAGATTTAATCCGAGTTAGATAGGGTTACATAATCCGAGTTGAACAAAATTTAACAAAACACAAGGATAATCATACATTTTCGATAAACACAAGACATATAAACCTACATACGAGCAGCTACTCCGATGGCTATTATCACTAACACAACAACCAGAACACCTACAACTAGTTCAAACCCATAACCAAATCTAGATTTCTTTCTACCTAAGTCACATACAATGCTCTCCAACCTAACCAATTTCTGCTCCATATCAAATTGAACTTCCTTTAACTCCCGCAGCTCGGTCTCCTCGTAACCGACGAATGAAAGCGAATCTACCTTATCAGTGAGGAGGGTCACTTGTGCACCAAGTGCTTTGATCTCCTCTGTAGCCGCGACGTCCCACCACTTGTAGACATGGCAGTCTCCGTCCTGTTTGTTCTTGCAGGTGTAGAACCTTCTCCCCGGGTCAGTTCTTGTGTAAGAAGTGGCTACAAGTGGCTCTCCACCACAGTAGCACTCCTTGGGGAAGCCAAACTCCACTTCAAGCTGCGGAGGGTACTGATGGCGTGCGGCTTCGATCTGAGCTTGGTCCAGCTGGATATACATCTCTGTAGAGCTGTTTCCACTGTCTGCTGAACCTCTTAAACCGTAATCCTCCGACTCAGACGGCTGCGTGTACGAATAATCCAATCCCATTGCCTGAGAATAATCAAAACAGAACACATTAGACAGAGAATATAATTTGTAAACAGAACATAGAACACAGGTCACAACACACATTCTCTCATGAAAATAATTCTTATAATTAAACACGAATCACACATTGAAAGACCAACAATCATAATTTAAAAACAGAACATAGACTCTTAGGATTTCAAATCACACATAGTCACAGCTTCTCCTCCGACACTAGACGCATGACACAAACATAATAGATATTACACAACATAGACTCATAGGGTTTAAAAACTAGAAAAATTCGGCCAACAGCATGTTCTTCACATTTTCTTCCCTCTCGGTTGGCTCCTTCTTAGCAAGGAGAGTGTCTAAAATGGCCAGCTTCGAGAGCCTCTCATTCTTCGCCAAATCCTCCATCTTGAGCTCATGGACGCTCTTAAAGTCCTCGACAGCCATCCCCTTCCTAGAATTCCTTCTTGCTTTCGCAGCTTTGATACCTTCAGGACGGGGCTCTTCCTCACCAACGTTACTGCTTGATGGTTGGGAACCATCCTCACCAGTCTTTCTCTTCTCACCGCCAGACTTTGGAGTGTTCAGGCTCAGCCACTTCTGTTCGTACCTCAGAAGACACCATGCATGGTCCAAGGTGAACTTAGAGCCGTGATCCGCAAAGTATATCTCATGAGCTTTCTTCACTAAGTCGTTGTCATTCTGACCGCTACTTTGAAGCCTCTCCGCAGCTGCGTATGCTGCACAATACTTGTTTGTATCCCCATTGATTTTATGCCATCTCTGCTTACAATGCTCGCCATCTCTCTTCTCATGATGAGCTGCTGAAAAGTAATGTCCTACGCGTTTCCAGAAATTCCGGCACTTCTGTTCAGTGCTGACAACAGCATCTTTTGATGTGTTTAGCCAGACACTGATCAGGACCTCGTCATCAACAGGATTCCATTTCTTTCTCACCAACCGCTCCACTGGTATCTCCACTGGTGGGTTATCAGGCTGGGATGGAGCTTCAGTCTGTTGTGAACTGAAAGGGGGAATTTGAGAGGCTCCAATGTTGAGACTATAAGGAAAACTTTCATAAGGAAAGTTTCCCTGAGCATTATTTCCTGAAACGCTATGAAGGAAATCTACATAACCAGGGTACTGGCTACCTGGCTTCATGGCAACAAGGACAGAGAAGAGAGTGATACTCCCACAAAAAAAGAAAGAAGATTTGGAGATACTAAAGCTCTACCATATTCTATCTGATTAAATAGGACAAATATAAGTAGGTAATAACTCCATAACACCTAACCATTATCTACCTAAGTCTAATCAACACTTATTATAAAACTACAAGTACATAGCAATTAACTCTAGTTCGGGGGTTAAATAGACAAGTACAACCTATCAAGTTTGATGAGAAGCAACAAGAGTAAGCAATAAACTACGAAGGTCTAATCAGTAGTTATTGCACACTACACAACTAAAAAGAAAAGCGAATTGAACAAACAACTTCATTAAATTGAAAAGAGGATTTGGTTTCAAACAGAGTACAATGATATCCACAAATTGATCCTATAATTCTCACCAATGCAACAAGACAGGACACTGATACTATAACTAAGTCTCACTATTCATATTTGGTTGAGAACAAACTTAACTTAACTCCTATAACAGTTATGAATTTGCTTTCCGCGAACAGGTTACATACTTAATGCAATCGATTTATGAGTTTCAAATGTCTATGTCCATGCCCTGTAATAAACTTAACTTAGCTTCTCGTGAATACTAATCAGATACTCATCAATATCTTTCTAAAACGAGTTAATGATATGAGTTTCAAATCCATGTTTTTCTAATCGAATAAGTTTCATATCGAAAGAGTTTCTTGTTATGAACACACAAACATCAAGTACTCGTTTCAATCACAAAGTTAGAAAACAAAACAACAAGAGTATTTAATTCACAAACAAAGGATTCTCAGACATGGCATTCAATCACAAACACCAACTATTCAATCACAAACACAATGCATACAATCAAATCGTCACAACAAACTCAGATACACACGAGATAGATCCACAAGTTGATACACTAAATCCGAAAGCGACGGACAGAGGATTCAGCGATACCTGGTAAAGATTCGAATCGGCGGAGAGATCTGGGAAGGTTTCGAGGGAGAGAGCGACGGAGACAGCTACGCCAAGAGATGGACGGAGAGATACACGGAGGGAATAGACGGCGAGATGGACGGGAGATCCACGGAGAGATCGAGGAAGACAGCGACGGAGAGATCCTCGGAGATATCGAGGGAGACAGCAACGGAGACAGCGACGGAGACAGCTACGCCGAGAGGTGTTTGATTGGGTTTAAATCGCCGTCGAGAGAGAGAGAAAGGAGAGGATGAGAATGACTTCGAGACGGTTTATTTTGTTTTCCCAACCCTAATCCGTGCTTCCCCTCCCACGATGACACGTGGTCTTAAGGACGCGAAATCAAAACTTCTTAATTAACATACGTTTGCTTCGGTTTTATGTTATTTTGATTTATTTTTAATGTTTTAATTTGTAACGACTTTGGTTAAGGACTGCGATGTTGATGCCCTTAATGATGTGCCTTTAGGTTCGTTTTGAATATTTCAAATGTCCGAATTTAAAAGTATAGAAACATTCCAATATTTTACATCGTCAGTCTGATTCAGCTCAGATTTTCTCAGATTCTCAGATTCGAATACCTATTCAGGTTTAATTTTCTTTTTGGATTTTTAAATATTTTAAAATTTTCATGTCAATTTGGATTTTTTCTTGAAATATACTTAAATTTACCTAAACTCAAAACTAAAAAATTAACATTTTAGGATCAAAACAAAAACAAAAACGAGTTTATGAGTTGTTTTGAATATTCGTTTCATATATTTGTTAAATTTTTGATTATTTATTCGGGTTCAGATTCATAAAATTCTTAAAAGAATCTGATTCTCATGTATTTCTGTATACATGTTCGAATCCGGTTTAGATAATACTTGATACCTGAACAACAGTCCATCCCAATACTTTTACGTATAAAGTTTGGATTCAAGTATTTTGGATGGGCTCGGAACTGAATTTTAGGATTTTATTCCCAGCCCTACTTTTTATTGGGAAATTTGGCTGTATAACCTTCAAACAAATTATAATTCACTACATAACTAAAATCCCTAACTTTCATCTACAGTACATGTATTTTATGTAATAATGCTATATTACCCTTCAATTCAACCTGTGTGACCTGCTGAGAGTTATTTATCAAAAGAAATATTAAATAAATAATTTAATAAATTGTGGTTATCATTCTTCTACATCTCTTCCTCTTCTTCTTCCTCTTCTCCTCCAATCTCTGTTTTTTTATACATACGAACACAAACCACTAGATTAAGAAATAATATGGATTTTGGGCTTGTGGAATTGAGTTTGGAGGAGAAGATGGCACCGTAGACAACAACGAGGTGACATCACAATTTCTTTTTTTTTAGTTTTTTTCAATGTTGTTCATCTTGATTTTTTTCATTGTTATTTAAATTGTTATAGTATGCTGTATTGATATGGTATGATGAAGAATAATTACTCTGGACTAGTGAATGTGTGTATCACCATGTCTGTAAAAAGAGGAAGATGTGAAGAAGATGAACTCGTCGACTATACTATATGTAGTGAAAGAAAATTATAGTATAGTATGATTCTTATATTTTTGTACAATTCGCAAGTACCAAACTAAATAGTATGCTACGGTTGTTGTATTATTGTACCATCGATTGTTTGATAAATTTATTATTTATCAATTTCTTGTTTACAACTATATGTGCTATACTATTTATTTTGTTCTATACTATTTGGGTTTAGATTTTATACTTGGGTTTAGGTTTAATGATTAAGATTTAGGGTTTAGTATTTGGAATGTGGGGGTTGATGTTTGGGTTTAGTGACCGTATTATGTATGTTCTATTTGACGATTAAAAAAGAGTGTTTTTTTTTACTTACCAATTTATATTATACTATGTATTTTGTTCCATTCTATTTGGGTTTATAGTCTATACTTGGGTTTAGGGTTTAGTGACTAGGATTTAGGGTTTAGTATTTGGAAGGTGGGAGTTTAGATTTGGGTTTAGTGATAGCATTTTTGGGTTTAGTATTCAAAAGTTAGGTCTGAGTTTAGCATTGAGGAGTTTTGTTTGGATTTAGTTTAATATTATATAATATTATATACTATTTTCAGATTTTGATAATTGGGTTTAAAGTTTATATTTGGATTTAGGGTTCAGTAATTAGGGTTTAGGGTTTAGTATTTATATGGAAAGGTGGTGTTTAAAGTTTAGGGTTTATTATTTTAGAGTTGAGGTTTGGATTAAAGTAGTATTTACTAGGTGATAATTAATTGTGGGGTGTCAAATGCGATGTCATCAGTTTCTCTCTCTATTACTGGCAACTTAAAAAAAAAAAGGGCATTACCGGATAGAAATTGACATAATTGTTATGGGCTTTATTATGTCAAAATCAATGCTATACACTTAATTTCCTTCTCAAATTTGGTCATTTGGCTAATTCACCCCTTTTTATTCCCAGCCCAGTCCTACTTTTGGCTCATCATGGAATGATAAACAAAACCTTTTATACGTTTTTGAGTTTTCAACACAGCCTGAGGTTGTCTGGTATTTGTATCATCGAAGTAGTATGCTGCTCAACTGATATTAATTGATATAGTAAGACTTGTTTCATATGATCGACCTATTTGGACTGTTTCCGGTACTTGATACTGAGCATATAGATAGTAGATTCTCCTAATCCTCTTTCTCCGACCAGTCGGAGAATATCAGCGATGATACAAAGTTTTTATTTAAATTATTTTATACAGACAAATACACAGATTCCAACACGTACGCATTTCATAAAATAAAGTGAATACTCTCAGCGAAGGTGATGCCTGTGAAACGAAATAAGCTTAATGTAAGCAAATAAGTAAATTCTTTGAACACATATATACATACCTTAGCGTTTCCTTTGTTCCTTTGCGGATTTTGCAGCGTATAGTTGGGAGACCTAGCTTCTGATGTGCCTCGTACCTGTGACAACCCGAGAAGCCTACAACAAGGAAGGATTTATCATCATCATCATCTTTCAAGAAACATAAGACAAGAAACTAATCAAGAGTAATATAGAAAAAGCACCATAGTAAGCTCCATCAACTTCAATCACATCGATCTGTCACACAAACCAATATTAGATTATTCAATTTTGAAACTGGATAATAGTAAGAGAGCGGGTTAAAGCTTAACCGGGACTTGAAGACCGATCTGGCGAATGCTGTCCATGAGCTCCTTCACTTTGTTCTGATCGTTGGATCTTGTTCGCATCAACGGTCTCCTTATCTTCTCCAGCGGCAATTCCACGATCATCGGCCCTACACCGCCGCTAGATCCTCCGATCACCGGCGGCGAACCTGTAAATCAAAATCAGCTTCAGCCTCGGATTAATTTTAAAGGATATGAGAGCTTGTGAGCAAAGTTACCGTTCGATGAAGAAGCGGAAACGGAGAAGCTCCTCAAGCTACTTGGAAACCTCAGCATCATCAAATTCGCCATTGTTGTCGCCGTCTTCTCTCTCTCTCTGTGATAAAATATCTTTAAATAATTTTGTGAACGAAATATAAAGACTCGTTACGACGTCGTTTAACCTGAAAGTGTCAAAAGAAAAAGATTGAAACGGTTCTTGACGTAGAGCTTCTTCAGTGGGTGTCACGTCCTCCTCCTAGATGCTGCTTCGGTAAAACTCTCTAAACTGCAGTAAAACTATGTTTAGAGTTTAGTGTTGTATTGTTAATAATGGCATCGAGTTATCTTTCTTGTTTTAGATTCGACAAGATCATAGGAAAAAGAGATTCCATTAGACATAGTCTATGAGGATCGTTTTGGCATACAACCCACAGGCTCTTGTTCATGTTTTGGTCATCCCCAAGTTTAGAGATGGCTTGACCTCTCTTGGGAAGGTAAAGTACATGTAACATCTAATCTTGTTCTGCTATGGTTTAGTACTGTCTCTCTAGTTGTCCTAAATAAAGATTATGAAGTTTTATTAAGAGAGAAACTATGTGGTATTTGCGTTTCTATAACAATCAAATAGCATTTGCACATTCTTGGGACTTCTTTTTAGCCTGTTCTGTATCACATCTTGTGGCCAATATTATATTATGGCGTTCTGTTAATGAGTAACGGTTAGCATTATGCCAGTGTTTCTGATCAATTCAGTGTTTGTAAATGCCGTTTTATCTTCTTGCACCTATGTGACAGATAATTAGAGGAAAAAAGTCATGTGAAAATGAAGATTTATGTTCGTCTTCTGGTGGAACAGATTAAGTATCTTACTCCTGAGTATTGTCTTCCTTCAAAACACTTTTGCAGGCTGAACCAAAACACGTAGAGGTTCTTGGCCAGCTTCTATACGTATCAAAGATTGTTTGCTGAGAAAGAAGGTAGCCTCCGTGTGGTCATAAAAAATGGCGCTGAAGGCTGTAGTCTTTTCTTTTCCGTCCAACCTAACATTATTATAATCATCATACACTTAACTGGATTAAAATTCATTTCATCGAGGCCAGTCTGTTTACCATCTTCATTTGCACGTCCTCTGTTGCCGACAGATGAAGTAGTCACCTGGTTAAGGAGAACCATTCATGTCAAACCAAATAATTTACGATGACCAATGAGACTATTCAAGAGGTTCAAAATCAGTCAACTGTAATCCTTTTCTTCTACTGTTTATATGATCTCACCATCACATGACAAGGATTTGACCTGTAAAGTATTTGTGGGTTCATTTGTTTCTCATAATCTAAAATCCCCGAATCTACCGTACCGCCATAAGTCCATGTTCTCTAGAAAACGATATGTTCTATCACGTTAACGACCAGACCAGTACAAGGTATCTAAAGTGTTTTAGGGTTTCTAAAGTTTTTTTAGGGTCTTTGAAGTTTTGTTCTTTTTTTTTTAACACCAAGGTTTCTGAAGTTAAGTCAGTTAAAATCTATACAAACCTGTACCAAACATTTGATCTATCTCAAAATTCAAGATGACAGGTGTAACTTGTAAGTTCTATATTCCTTACTTGAAGTTATTAAGTTCTACTATCCAGTTATAAGAGTTTGGATCATCCATAGTCTCGCGATTCAGTGGAAGAAAATCATTAGTCCTCGTAAGTTTCTTGGGCTTCCAACTTAAAACCAATTGGCATTAGTGGATTGACCCAAGTCCCTTATATATTACTCAAGTCCTTTTCATATATTCGATGTGGGATCTTCTCTCCAATACCCTCCCTCGAGATAATGGTGCGTATAACCATTAATCTCGCAGAATCCATCATACCCCCTCCGAAATCATGCTTTATTTTCTAACGATCTCGGCGGAACTGAGCCTTCTATGGGCCATCAGCTAATAGGATGATCGGGCCACTGTCCGGGCTGGATTAATAGGTCAGGGTATTGGGCCGGCTCTGATACCATGATAAGTTTCTTGGGCTTCCAACTTAAAACCAATTGGCAATTAGTGGATTGGCCCTAACCCTTTATATATTACTTAATGTTCCATTGATTTTTCAATGTGGGATACATATCCCTTAATACCCCTCCTCGAGATGATGGCTCTTATCGGCCAGAAATCTCGGAAACTTTTTAAGACAGTTATACTCTATCGAGCGAGTCAATTACGACCTATATACCCGGTCGGGTAGGATTAATATTAATTAGGGGTTTAACTTATTAGGATCTGGGCTCTGATACCATGATAAGTTTCTTGGGCTTCCAACTTAAAACCTATTGGCAATTAGTGGATTGATCCAAGTCCCTTATATATTACTCAAGTCCCTTTCATATATTCAATGTGGGATCTTCTCTCCAATACCCTCCCTCGAGATAATGGTGCGTATAACCATTAATCTCGCAGAATCCATCATACCCCTTCCGAAATCATGCTTTATTTTCTAGCGATCTCGGCGGAACTGAGCCTTCTATGGTCCATCAGCTAATGGGATGATCGGGCCACTGTCCGGGCCGGATTAATGGGTCAGGGTATTGGGCCGGCTCTGATACCATGATAAGTTTCTTGGGCTTCCAACTTAAAACCAATTGGCAATTAGTGGATTGATCCAAGTCCCTTATATATTACTAAAGTCCCTTTCATATATTCAATGTGAGATCTTCTCTCCAATAAGTCCCCGTCAGTTTATACTCTCTCCGTTTTTTTATGATGTTTTAGAAGATATTTTTGTTTCAATTTGTATAATGTTTTAAAATTTTCTGTACAAAATTATTAAAGCAATTGATTAAAATATTAAAAATCAATGTGTAATTTTTGTCTTATTTATCCAGAATAACAATGATTAACCATTTTTTGTTATAATCAAGTGGTTTTATTAAAAATAAAACATTTCTTAATTTATGTATTTATGCTAAAACATCGTACAAAAAAAACAGAGGGAGTATTTTTCTACAAATGTAAGCTTTTCTTTTGTGCAACCTATAAATGTAAACATATAAATTACGTTTGTAGACTAGTAGAATCATCATAAACCTATAACATAAATATGATAACTAATCATAGATTTATTAACATTTCTCTAGTAAGGTTGTATTAAAGGACTTAATAAACATAATTGAATTCTCTATTTACGTCTCATAGAAGCTAGATCCTAGTTGTTTTCAAGCGCTAGATTAAGAAATAGATTAATAACGTGAAGACACATAGATCAAAATGTAACACAAACAAAAAAGAATTAGTACTGACGGGTCAAAAACATAAACGTGTGTTGAGGTTTTCTCAAGAAGCTTCCAACAAAGTCTTTGTTGTCAAGTTTCATCTTCTTAGCCTTCATCGAAAAATCTCATCTTCATCTCAGATTTCGAAATTTACCCCTTCGGCTTCGGTGTTAATCTCTCGTCAGAAAATCCTCAGGCGGCAAAAACCAGCCATGGATCTCCAGCCAGAAGAGCTCCAGTTCTTGACGATTCCTCAACTACTTCAAGAATCCATCTCAATCAAGAAACGATCTCCAAGAACCTTCTACCTCATAACCCTCTCCCTAATCTTCCCTCTCTCCTTCGCCATCCTTGCCCATTCTCTCTTCACTCAGCCCATTCTCGCCAAGCTCGACTCCTCCGACCCACCAAACTCCGACCGTTCCCGGCACGACTGGACCGTGCTCCTTACCTTCCAGTTCAGCTACCTCATCTTCCTCTTCTCCTTCTCTCTCCTCTCAACCGCCGCTGTAGTCTTTACCGTCGCTTCTCTCTACACCGGCAAACCTGTCTCCTTCTCTTCCACCATCACTGCCATCCCCAAAGTCTTCAAACGCCTCATGATCACTTTCCTTTGGGTTGCTCTCTTGATGTTCGCTTACAACTCAGTCTTCCTCGTGTTCCTTGCGATCCTTATCCTAGCTCTATATTTGAACAGTGTAGGCTTAGCGATCATCGCCGGAGTTATAATCTCTGTTCTTTACTTCGGTGTTCATGTCTACTTCACTGCCTTATGGCATCTAGGTAGTGTGGTTTCCGTTCTTGAGCCCGTTTATGGACTCGCTGCCATGAGAAAAGCTTATGAGCTTCTCAAAGGGAAGACTAAGATGGCTATGGTGTTGGTCTTTGTTTACCTTTTGCTTTGTGCGTTGATTGGTGGTGCTTTTGGAGGGATTGTGGTTCATGGTGGGGGAAAGTTTGGGACTTTGACTAGGACTCTTGTTGGTGGGTTGCTTGTTGGTTTGCTTGTGATGGTGAATCTTGTGGGTTTGTTGGTTCAGAGTGTGTTTTATTACGTTTGCAAGAGTTATCATCATCAGACGATTGATAAGACGGTTTTGTATGATCATCTTGGTGGGTATCTTGGAGAGTATGTGCCTCTTAAGAGCAATATTCAGTTGGAGAATTTAGAGTTTTGAATATTGGTTTTGAGCAGAAGAAGCTCATGAAATTCTGGTACTGTCTCTTCACTATCTTTCCCCCTCTCTATAATATGTTGATGTACGTAAGATTGGAGAAGATGTGGAAATGTGGAATCTGAATAATAGCTGCCATGTAATGTGTATGTATAGACTCACACTCTTGGTTGTTGTTTTGCTTGACTAATCCATTATTTGAAGTATTTTGAGTTTGATTATTCTACTGTTTCTGAATTAGTTATATCTACATTAATTTGTGTTAAAATCAATATTCATCAAATCAAATCGGTAAATCAGGTGATCTATATGTAGTCTGGTTTGGATTTAGTGAAAAATTCTTTGATTAAAAACCCGTTAAATTCGATACAGATTCAAAAGTCCATTATTAACATGTTATTAACATGTCATACTAGTTAATTGGATCACATTTAAAAAAAAAGGTGATAACATTTTTAAAATGATTAAACTTTTGATATACTTATAATAGTATATAAAATTAAATAGGCGACTTGATCTGATACAGTATTAGTTTATTTTCGTTATTGAAAATATATTATAAGTGCATTTTCATTTATTTTGAATTTAAAAATTAACTTTAAAATCATTTTGATTTATTTATTTTTATTTTAATATTTAGCTAAAATTTTATTTTGATATAAAAATAATCAAAAACCACTAGTAAAAAACTTCTGCATAGACACGGTAGTGCCATTACAAGACCGTGACTAATTTTAAAAAGCTACGATTTAGCCACGGTTAGCCGCACTTTTAAAAAATAGCCACGGTGACAGTAAAGACGTAGCTAAGTCGTGACTAAAGTAGCTACGAATTAGCTAGAAAATAAACGTGGTTATTTTTAGCCACGGTTTAGCCATAAAACAATAGTGACTAAACATATGTAGCAAAAACGTGACTCAAATAGCCACAAAAGTATAATGAAAAAACCGTGGCTATTAGCCACAAATAGCCACAGGTATTTTTAGCCACGAGGCTATAGTCATGATTTCTTTTATCCAGAAGCGTGGTTATTTTTGTATAGCCACGATTTTCAGCTGTATAGCCATTGTATTGTCGTGGCTATGCGACAGATTTTTACTAGTGAACTTTTATGGCAAGTGATTTGGAATAAAAAATTCAATTTTTAAATAAAATATGAATCCCCTATACATTAAAAGAGAAGTCACTTTATTGATTTCTGCTGAGGTGGCACTCATATAGAGCTTCTCAGGAAAAACGTTATAATTCTATTGGCTGTTTTTTTTTGAATTTTTCTTTTTCATTTATTTTAATCAATCGCTTATGTAGACAAGCCCAAAACTATTGTCGATTTCGTTAAGCCCATATATAGCTAGGGGATAATAATTATCGATTTAGTTTAGCCTTGGGTACCCGTTCGGGTTCGGATCGGGTATTTCAGATTTTCGGGTATTTCGGATTTTCGGGTATTTCGGTATAGAGGTGTAGAACCCGTTCGGGTATTTCTGTACTTCGGGTCGGGTTCGGGTATTTTAAGTTTGGATTCGGTTATTTCGGATCTGGTTCGGATATTTAGATTTTGAAAAAAAAATTAAAATTTTCATTTCTCAAGTTTCTTATATTTAAAAATATAACTTTCAGTTAACTAATTTTTTATTTTAATAGATTGAATAGTTAATAGATTTGGACATAACATTTTAAAACTAAAAAGGCATTAATTTAGTTATTTTTTTAAATTTCGGATGTAACTTTTTGTTAATTTTTTAAATAAAAAACTTGACATGCATTTTAAGTGAGTAGAAAATCATTTTTTTCGTAATTGTATATATATCATATGAACTTAAAGTATGTGTAGTATCAATATAAATATATTATATAAAATGAGAGATGTAAACTAAAAATATAAGATTAATTATACATATGTTCGGTTATCATCGAATATCCATTCGGGTTCGGGTATTATCCGTTCGGGTTCGGGTATCCAATCTCTCCTTATTCAATACCCGTTCGGGTATTTTGCTACTTCGGTTCGGATTTCAGTTCGGGTTTTTCGGATCGGGTTCGGGTGCCACTTTGAATATCGGGTAAAGTGCCCACCCCTACTAATTAGGTTATTTGTTTTTAATAACTTACCTTTATAATATGGATTACTTGCACAAGTTGAAATCATTAAATATGCAAATAACTTATTGACAAAATTTGTTTTTAATAACTTACCTTTCTAATATAGATTACTTGCGCAAGTTGAAATCATTAAATATGCAAATCACTTATTCTCAATATGGATTACTTGCGCGAGTTGAAATCATTAAATTTTATCGATTTAGTTTACCCTTGGGAAAAATTTAGAATTAAGACAAATATTAAAAACTTTCCTTATTATTCAAACGGTAAACTTGCGCATGTTGATATCATATTTATTATATTGCTTACAAAATATTTTAATGTTTCTAATTAGGTTGTTTGTTTTTTAATAACTCACCTTTCTAATATGGATTACTTGCGCAAGTTAAAATCATATCATATCCAAATTATTTTTTGACAATACACATTTAATATCTTTCTTTAAACGATTTTATTATTTATTGTGTAAAATATTAAAATCATTAATATGAGAATAAATCGACTGTATATATGTCTCCCAAAGTCTTAAAATACAAACATTCTCTTTTCATTCTTTAAAGTATTATTCACAAATCTCTCCTCTCATACTATTAAGGTATTACGACAATGCTGCTTGTGTGCTAAGAAAAATATGTTTAGACGCAAAGGCTCCTCATCTTTAAAACCCTGAACTCAACTCTTTGTGTCTTGTCTCCAAAAAGTATGTCTGGTCTATCTTTTCCATGTGTTGAATACTAGTAACAACAATATGGTCTTCCTTTTTTTATATGTAGACCAGGTCGTGAGAGTGATAGTGATCCAGAAAACCTTGATTGAATTTGCTGAGAAGCTTCGCCAAGTTAAAGCAGTTCTTGAAGAGGTTCTTTAGTATTTTCTCTCTCTTTGTTGAATATTGTCCGGGAAAGTATTACATAGTATCATTTAGTAATACTATCTTATATCATTTGTTTTTGTTGAATATACTATCTTATAAGTAAGCTAGCATTATGCATTTTTTATTTAATTCATGAGGTCATTTTCTCACAGCAGAGAACCTTTTGGAATGGCGCAGGGAAGAAATTTCTCAGGGATATACAGGAAGGTTCAACTGAAGCCGCTGAAGTGGAATGGTGAAGGCGAAGAATAAAGACCTGTAGAGGCCCTTATGATTCTTAAATACGGCGGTGTTCTAACTCACGCTGGTAAAAAACAGGTGTTTACATACTCTACAATTTAATATATATATATATATATATATATATATATGTTTTCCAAATATGAAAGAATTGTTTAACTTATTGACGTTTAATATCACTTGCCATATAATCTAACGAATATTACAGATAACAATTTATGGAAACTATTCTCGAAATTATTGAAAGACTTATAATGTTTTATTTATTACTTTTAATATTTATAACCTATAAAATAAAATGAACGAAATTTTATATAAGATAATTATAATATTTTTATCCTCTACTTGATGAACTGTGTTCGAATATAATTATATAATAACAATTTTAAATATTACACAATCCAAAAATGTTTATTAATATTATTTTTAAATTATTTATCGTTGTTTAAAGAATAAATTTATCATAATTTTAAAATAATTTATAAAATGCTTACAAAATGCAAGGCAAAGTTGCACTTTCAAGAGTTAAGTCGAGATCTGAATTAAAAATCCTAATAACTGGTAAAGAAGGGAAGCCGAAGACAAAAACATTGAATATTGTCTACAAACAAATTTTTCAGAATATTCCGTAGTCACGGTACGTAATTTTAATCTACTTTTTTCAAATACAAATTTTAAAATATATAAACTGTTACAATTATTTATTTTTTGTATTTGCCAGATGGGTTGTGATGAGTTAGGAGATCGATGACGGTATATCAATTTAATATTATTTCATGTTCAATAAAATTTACAAATTTATAAATCTATCAAATAATGTTAACCCGTCAAATTGCTTACGAAATTTATTTAATTTTTTGCACGTTTCTAATTGAATTTGCTTTCTTTATCGAGAAATATACTTCATAATTTATATTATTTATGGATACTATTTTGATTTTTTTATATTTTCTTTTAATATGTCTACATAAATGTTTGTTTATTATTTATGGAAAAATAATATTATTCACCTAAATAAAGAATTACGACACATATACAATCCTCCTATACATTAAAAGAGAAGTCACTTTAGTGATTTCTGCTGACATGACATTAATATAGAGCTTTTCAGAAAAATTGTTATAATTCTATTGGTCGATATTTTTGAATTTTATTTTTCATTAATTTTAATCAATCGCTTATGTAGACAAGCCAAAACTATTGTCGATTTCGTTAAGCCCATATATAGCTAGGGGATAATAATTATCGATTTAGTTTAGCATTGGGCAAGATTTAGAACTAAGACAAATATTAAAAACTTTCCTTATTATTCAAACAGTAAACTTGCGCATGTTGATACCATTTTAATTACATTTGCTTAGAAAATATTATAATGTTTCTAATTAGTAGGGGTGGGCGTTCGGGTACCCATTCGGGTTCGGGTCGGGTATTTTGGATTTTTGATTATTTCGGTATAGAGGTGTAGAACCCGTTCGGGTATTTCTGTACTTTGGGTCGGGTTCGGGTATTTTTAGTTCGGATTCGGTTATTTCAGATCGGGTTCGGATATTTAGATTTTGAAAAAAAAAAATTAAAATTTTCATTTCTCAAGTTTCTTATATTTAAAAATATAACTTTCAGTTAACTAATTTTTTATTTTTAATAGATTGAATGGTTAATAGATTTAGACATAAAAATTTAAAACTAAAAAGGCATTAATTTAGTTATTTAAAAAAAAAAATTGGATGTAATTTTTTGTTAATTTTTTAAATAAAAAACTTGACATGCATTTTCGGATCGGGTTCGGGTGCCACTTCGGATATAGGGTAAAGTTTCCACCCCTACTAATAAGGTTGTTTGTTTTTAATATCTTACATTTCTAATATGGATTACTTGCGGAAGTTGAAATCATTAAATATGCAAATAACTTATTGACAAAATTTGTTTTTAATAACTTAGCTTTCTAATATGGATTACTTGCGCAAGTTGAAATCAATAAATATGCAAATCACTTATTCACAATATGGATTACTTGTGCAAGTTGAAATCATTAAATATTATCGATTTAGTTTACCGTTGGGCAAGATTTAGAATTAAGACAAATATTAAAAACTTTTCTTATTATTCAAACGGTAAACTTGCACATGTTGATATCATATTTATTACATTGCTTACAAAATATTTTAATGTTTCTAATTAGGTTGTTTGTTTTTAATAACTTACATTTCTAATATGGATTACTTGCGCAAGTTAAAATCATATCATATGCAAATCATTTTTTGACAATACACATTTAATATCTTTTTTTACACGATTTCATTATTTATTGTGCAAAATATTGTGCGTCATTAATATGAGAAATAAATCGACTGTATATATATATGAGACACCCAAGGTCTTAAAATACAAACATTCTCTTTTCATTCTTTAAAGTATTATTCACAAATCTCTCATCTCATACTATTAAGGTATTACGACGATTATGCTTGTGAGCTAAGAAAAATGTGTTTAGACGCAAAGGCTCCTCATCTTTCATCAACTGTGCCACCCACTTTGCCTTGGAAGTATTATATGCTACTTGATGAATCGACTCTGCCATCCACTTTCATCGACTCTGCCATCCACTTTACCTTGGAAGTATTATAGAAAGATTAATAATGTTTTATTTATTACTTTTAATATTTATAAACTATAAAATACAATGAACGATATTTTATATAAGATAATTATAATAGTTTTATACTCTACTTGATGAATTATGTTCGAATATAATTATATAATAACTATTTTAAATATTACAAAATCCAAAAATATTTATTAATATTATTTTTAAATTATTTATCGTTGTTTAAAGAATAAATTTATCATAATTTTAAAATATTTATAAAATGCTTACAAAATGCAAGACAAAGTTTCACTTTCAAGAGTTAAGTCGAGATCTGGATTAAAAATCCTAATAACTAGTAAAGAAGGGAAGCCGGAGACAAAAATATTGAATGTTGTCTACAAACAAGTTTTTCAGAATATTTCGTAGTCACGGTACGTAATTTTAATCTACTTTTTTTTTTCAAATACAAATTTTAAAATGAATAAACTGTTGCAATTATTTATTTTTTGTATTTGGTAGATTGGTTGTGATGATTTAGGAGACCGATGACGGTATGTCAATTTAATATTATTTCATGTTCAATAAAATTTAGAAATTTATAAATCTATCAAATAATGTTAACCCGTCAAATTGTTTACAAAATTTATTTAATTTTTTACAAGTTTCTAATTGAATTTGTTTTTTTTTATCGAGAAATATACTTCATAATTTATATTATTTATGGATAATATTTTGATTTTTATTATATTTTATTTTAATATGTCTACATAAATATTTGTTTATTATTTATGGAAAAATAATATTATTCACCTAAAATAAAGAATTATGAAACATATACAATACAATTCTAATTAATGATAATATAAAATCTGTTACTTCTAAAACTATACACTATTTATTCTATTTTTTGAATGAAAGTATCTTCGTAAACACACAAAATATTTTGTGACGTTGCAATTATACATACACACAATATCTGTCTTTTCATACTGACGTTACTGTGTTCCCTCTCGTGAGGTACGGGCCGAGAGAGAACACAGGGTACGGACCGATCATGTTCTTATGTCCGCACATGGTGCGGACCGGTCACCTAATTTAATATTATTTTATGTTTTAAATGTTTGATAATACTACGTTATTTTATAATTATATATTAAATTCCATTAAAGCTAATGACAACGATTTAACCATGGTCGTTCCAATTAGGAGAATATACAATTACTTGTTACATGCTCCGTACTCGCTACTTTGTCAGTATTTGACTAGTAAAAAATAGGAACTTGGTTTGATCAGGTCGACTGGTCAAGTATCAAATATCCCCTCTATATTAATTGAGGAACATTTGAAAAAATGTAACTTCAATTTTATAATAATTAAAAAAACTTATTGCTTATGTGTCAATCAATTAGGTAGTTAACTAGTCATACGTGTTAGCCTTACATTGAAATTGAAAAACTTGTTGGTTCAATTCGATTTTTATATCTCATTAGAAACATTTAATACCAACTATATGATATTATATGATGTTAACTAAAGAAATGTGGCTATTTATTATTTATTATATATTATTTCCTTAAATAAAATCTACGAAAATATCTAATGTGATTATGATATATATAGTAATTAATGATTTTAAATAATGAAGATTTGCTAATAATTTGTATGCTTTCTATCATTTTGTTTAATTATTTACTATTAAAATAAATTACTTAATTACATTAATCATATATTAAAATTTTAAATTTTTTTTATGTTGTATTTTGAATTTTTCAAAACAAGTATAAATTACTAAAATTATTAAAAGTCTCACATACTTTTGTGATCAATGTTTAAATTATTTTCTATAATAAGATACAATGATAATAAAATCATATAAATAAATAATTTTATTTTAATAGGCGTTTATGTTAATATATATATACTTCATATTGTTTAAATTTAATTATATATCATATACGATAGATAAGATTGATTTTTTTGATTTATTTATTCCAAAATGATTGCGAATAAACAAGAGCGGTCATTTGATTTATATGTGCAAGACAATTTATTACATAGTAATAACTGATTTCTAAGTTATTTAATATATAATTATTATTTTATTATTTCATGATATGCAGAAAATATAAAATAAGTATTTATTCTGCACAAGACGCAGATCTTAACCTAAGTATGTATCTCTTTAACAATTTTGAATTTTAAACATTTTCTAAATCTCAGGCCAAAATAAAAGAAATAAATAAGAATAAACTCAAAAATCAATATTTATATCGAGCAATAACCAAAATGACGCAAAAAGGAAAAAACTATCGAATATAGATAGGATTGGCACGTGAACGTAAATTTTTCATAAGCATAATTAGCTTTTAAATTGTTAAATCATGATATAAAACCAAGTTCGCATAGTTTCATTGTAACCAAATAGTAGGCATGAGATTCTTTGGCCTAAATGTTAGGTTTTTATGCAATAAATAATTTTTTCACCTAAAATATTTTTAAAAATGGGATCAGTTCATTAGTAAGCAAATTATGTTATTAACAAAAAAGGTTTTAAAAAATTGTTTAAGAGCCAAATATATTAATTCGATCAATAAAATAAAATATTTTCCATACAATATTTTTTTAAAAAAATTTCATATAAATTTGCCATGCGCAATGTGCATGTCTTATCCTAGTTCTAATTAAATTACTTGCAAGCATAAGACAAATATAAAATATTAAAAATAAAAATAGCTATTTGGCGTTGTTTGGCTTGTAACAATATACATTTTCTTAAACCATAGTAAAATAACTCATTTATACATTCATTTCCATAAATTAATCAATCATAAATTATATATTTATATAAACATATAGAAATTTATTTTTATATATATTATTTTTCAAAATGGCTAAAACATAACTTGTAAAACTTTATTTTAGGATTGCAGTTTTTTTTCAACATGGCTGACTTGTCTTTATACGTCGAAAATTATTTTGAACGTTAGATATATGAAGGATAACAGAACCTAATATATTAAAATAGAGTCCATTTAAAAAATATGGTGTACAAAATTATTATAGTTAGACCAATTCATGAGTAACTTAACAAATAAAACTAAATATATATTTAGACATATATTTGATATTTTTATTTTCCAAGACATTATTTACTATCCCGATCTTATGGTACATCAACAATTGTTTATACCAATACAATATAGATTTTTTTTTCAAAGTGTTTATTCCAGTTATATAAATTCATTCCGGTTTATGTCATTGACTTAATTAATCAACTCAGATTCTCTCAGAAACAAATGTGTAGTTAACCAGTGGTGGTAGTCCAGTGGCGCTTGAGGGATTAAACCCAATACGGTGAACCCTGGTTCGAACCCCGCTGGCCACACGGATATGGGCTATTGCTTTCGGCTCATTTGAATGCCCAGGAGAGGGTCTATCCGTGGGCTGTACCTCCACCCGGGGGTTAGGTCTGTGTCTTTAATAGACCCGGGTTTAACCCTTTTCAGTTCAAAAAAAACAAATGTGTAGTTATGTCAAATATTTATATCAATCCTTGATAGTTTTTCATAGGTTGTAGCACATCGCTTTGTGTGTCTCATGTATAACATGTTTGTATACCTCTTTATTGGTTATTTGAAACCGGTTTACGCTATTTTAGTTTTATTCATAGTTTAAAAATCAACTATATCTTAACCTGAACAACCGTGCGGATAATTATTTCAATTTTTATAAACATGCATACATATTTGTTTTATATAATTAGTGTGATATAAAAAATTTATAGTTCACATGTAGTAGTTTGATTTATTTTCTTAAATTGTCAATGGTATTTTTCTTATTAAGTTTAAGTTATATTTACGGAAAATGATACTTTATTTAACACTAACTTAGATATTTCATTGAGGGTATACATGTATTTTAGATTTTGGTCATACATCTATGTTATATTGAATTATTTGTATGATTTAAATATTTGACTCAATAACCTATACTACATAAAACGACTGTTTCATTTAACCTATATGTAGGTTTTGGCCATACATATATGTTATATTAAATTATTTGTATGATTTAAATATTTGACTCAATAACCTATACTACATAAAACGACTGTTTCATTTAAATTATTGAACCAAAAATGGTAGTGTATCGTCTTTGACATTGTCATTTTAAATCTGCATTTATCTACATTATTTTTGTTTTATTGAAATTTATTATGTTGTTTATTAGTGATACATCACGTTATACAATTAACATTTATACATGCCATTACTTTTTTTTTTTTTAACGGCAAACGGCTATTCTATTACTCAAACTTGAGGTGGTCTGGGAAGCCAGACCGGAATAGAACAACCAATAAAACATAAGGATCTATGAAAAGAACGTGCATTCCTAGCTAACGAATCCGCAATCTCATTCTGCGTCCTTGGAACGTAGCTTATCTTGAAGTCCGGAAAACATAACCGAAGAGTTTGAACGATTTCCAACTCAGTTGAGAAGTTGGGCCAATCTTGTGGCTGCTCTATCATTGCAATCAGGTCCTTGCAGTCCGTCCCAAACCTCTGACAGGTCGAGTGTTGTAGCATACTCTCCATGGCCCACTTTAGCGCCTCCAGCTCCGAATGTAGTGCTGTCTCCCGCCTCCGCAGATTCCTTGACCCCATGACCACATGCCATTACTTTTTATGATGAACGGATTGGAAATAAACATATTCATATGAATTATTTTTTAATCATTTGTCAGTCATTTAAGTTAATGAAATAAATTAGTACAATACATATTGCATTTTTAAAACTGAACAAGATAAAGTAGTACAAAATAATGGCATTAATAAATAATATATAAACTTAGTCTATATAGAAATAAGAATGATTACATTAATGTTCACAAATTAATCATATACAAATTAATCATATACTCCTATTATTAAAATATAAATTTAACCGATCACTATATTTAATAACACAAATCGATTGTATAATCAAAATAGCATTTGTAAACCGATTGTTGATATTGATAGAACATTTTTAATCATGTGGTACAAATTTTTAAATTGAAAATCATATATGTTAGGGATCCAAGATTAAATTGAAAAATGTTATATTAAATTAATATCGTAAATTTAATACAAAATTATACATGATTTTAATTAGGGAAAATTTGGATAAATGCACTTCAATAAGAATATAATTTGAAAAATACACCCTTATTTAAGGTTTTTGAAAAAAACACTTATTTATATATAAATTTACCAAATTACCCAATCTTATGTATTTCAAATCCTAAATAGGGTATTTTGCAAATTATATAATTATAGTTACAAAAGTATTTAGATATTTAAAAGGTTTTTTTTAGTGAAAAATGAAAGTTTTTTATTTTATTTTCAACAAATATGAAATATATTAAATATTTTAAAGGTTTGTTTTAGTGAAAAATGAAAAATATATTTTTATTTTAAATAAATACGAAATTAATTAAATAATTAAAAATAAAAGGTTTGTTTTAGTTAAAATAATAAATTTATATTGTAAAAAAAATATAAAAAGATTTTGTTCTAATGCAAATTTAGAGAAAATAAAGAAATATCTCTTTTCTATGGGTTCTCTTTTTGCTAACATGGACCATCTATTTTGGAGAGTTAACCCAAAAATGAAAGACCATCAGTTTGCATGGATATTATGGTACATCTGGAAGGACCGGAATAATAAAGTTTTCAGTAACTTTGATATAGATCCGAGGAAAACACTCAACTTAGCAGAATTAGAATCAAGATTTTGGGCTGAGGCACAGGTTATTAATAATCCTAGGTTGGTACAAGATATTCAGATAAGACCTAATTCTAGGACTACAGGAAGATGGTGTTTTACAAACGGTTCCTGGAAAGATAATGACTTATTTTCAGGCCAATGTTGGTTCAACACACTACCGGGGTTTGACGGGTTGTTAGGGGCAAGGAACGTAAGGACATGTCTCTCCCCTCTTCATGTTGAGATGGAGGCATTAATTTGGACAATGGAATGCATGAAGAATTTAAGACAGTTTCAGGTGACGTTTGCAACGGATTGTTCTCAATTGGTGAAAGATGGTTTCAGAACCAGAAAAATGGCCAGCATTTGAAAGTTACCTGGAAGACATTATGCTTTTGAGAAGAAGTTTCAGCAACTCAGATATCGTTCATGTACCTAGGACGGAAAACATAAAGGCGGATCGTTTGGCACGCAGTGCTCGGAACTAGCAGTCTTTCGTCATACACATGGATGCCGAGTTGCCGCCTTAGTTTACAGAGTTTACATGAGTCTGTAAATGTTTGCTGTAAAAAAAAATTCTATTTGATTAGTTGGTTTTAAAATAATTCAAATATTTATAAAAAAAATTATTTAAGAATCTTTCTAAGGGGTGTTCCAAATAAAAAATCACACATGAAATAAGTCATAACTTCTATTTTAATAGATAAGATTTATAGTTGGTGAGCATCATTCCAATATATTTATGGTGGAAAATTAGATCATATAACAAAAAAAACTATAATTCACTAAAGAACCAAAACCCCACATTTTCTCCTCCTTTTTCTTCCTATCTCTCCCTAATTAGCCCTGGGAATTTAAATCAAAGCCCGCGGGGCCCGCCCATTTGAACCGCCGCGGGGCGTGTGCAGGTCGAGCCTTTTGAAAAAATCAAGTCGCGGGTGCAGATGCGGGTTAAGACTATTTTATGCGGGGCGGGTGTGGGTTGGTGGATTTTGATTTGCGGATATCCGCCAACCCGCAAAATAAAATAAAAAATAAAAAAAATCTGTTTTCTTGAAAATTACGATTTTTTAGAAAAATAATTATTTTAAAAAAATTAAATTTTTAAAAAATAATATTAAAATTACTTATAAATATATTATTTTATAGAAAAACTAATTAAATAATTATTTTTCTAATTCAAAATATAACCCACGGGTCCCGCAGGTTACCCGCAAAATAAAGCGGGGTGGGTGCGGGTATTAGTTTATTTCTTTGCGGGTTGAGCGGGTCGAAATTTTAACTAAAAAAAAAAAATCGATCCGCGGATTGGCGGGTCGTGCGGGGCGGGTTGACCCGCGAACCCAGGCCTATCCCTAACATCTTACTACAAAACTAATTTTTTCCATTTGTTGCTGGTTATTTCTCAAATAAGCCCTACTTATGGTTTACCATTTTTAGATTTTTGTTTAGGTTTCCGATACCAGTTAAAAATTATATTTTTTGTTTGCAATCTTGAAAAGTAGTTACGTAAGTATATTTCGTTTGCCAAAATTTTTTTTTTTTTTCGTTTGCCAAAATTTATATATCTTTAAAAATCAAAATGAATATTATTATTTTAAATTATATACAAAACCGATATGCTAGTTTCTAAAACATACCAAATCCGAATTTGAGTTTCAAAATCAAAATACAAAGGGTTACAAGTTTGTGTTGTAAATATTATTTAGTTTATAAATCTTAACTACAAAATATTTGGATTTTAAACAATATCAAATCGCGGCCATCTTTTTTTCCTAACAATCCTAACAATTTTTAAGTACATAATATTTAGTCCAATATCATAACTATGAATTATTAATTTTAAAAAATGTATCCAACCTAAAGATTATTTAACTAAATAATATTTATCACATGATAAATATATTTTCATCAAAAATCAAATCAATAATATTTTCATCAAAAATATCATGTACACAGCACGAGTTCAACTCTAGATTAGTTTTAAATGAATACTAGATCTTGACATGTACAACCGTGCGGATGTTATTTTCTATTTTATATGTATATATATTCATTTTAGATCATTAGTGGTATACATTTTTAATTTTAATCATATATTTAAATATTTATATATCTATTTCAAATATAATAATTTATAGTTTATATGTTGTAAATAATCAATAGTTTAAAACCATCACATATATTTGTTGCTTTATTATATATATTTTTTATTTTATTTGCATTTAGTTATTAAAAAATTAGTATGTGCATGAAAAAACATATCTGAAAATTATTTTTTATTTAATTATGTTAAATTCTTACCTGTCCTTTAAAACTGGATTTCATTTTAGTAATATCTTTATGTTTATTCATTTTACATAATATATTATTGTACATACAAAAATCTAAGATATGTTATTTTTTTATCCATGTATTGTTGTCTTTCATCATATTATATTTTTTAATATAAATTTTTATATTTATGAAAATAAGATTTATAAATCTATATTTTTAATATAATTTTATCATATGTAGTTCAATATAATAATTTTATTTCAACATAATTTATTATGATTATAAAATAGATAGAAGTATGATTAAATTTATAAACAATAAATGTATAAATATTAATGCATAATAATATTTCATTGCTAATTACGAAATTAATGAAAATATTTACATAAGTTTTTTGAAAATTAAAACATTGTTAAAATATTTAGATCAACATAATATTTTTTAATATGATTGATTGTGATTATATAATTGATAAAATAGGATATAATATTTATTTTTTATTTAATAAACGATAACTGAATATATAAGTGTTTAATAATATTTCAAAACTAATTACGAAATTAGTAAAAATATTTACATATAATTTTTTAAAATTAAGATCTTGTTAAAATCTTTTTAACCAGATTTATCAAAAAAATTAATATATATATATATATATATATATATATTATAAATAAAAAGTTATCAAAAGATATTATGATTAAAGTAGCTCAAAGATTCTATATATTTATTAGTCTTATTAAAATACATTTAATAAAAAAATTTAAAGGTAGTCCAACTTAAAAATCACACATGAAATGAGGTTGTGACTTCTATTTTAATAGATTAGATGTTAAATATGACTTTAGATTAGTTTAAATCCAAATGTTAAATATGAAAGATGTGGCTTGGTGTTCCAAAAAATAAAGATGTGGCTTGAAAATTGTTAAATAATGTACTTAGGGTTGTTCAATATGGTAAAACTGAACCGTACCGAACCGAACCGTACTGAACCGAACCGAACCGAACCGAAATAGACAATATGGTTTGGTTTTGGTATATACCATATAAACCGAATGAATATAATTTTATAAAAACCGTAGGATTTGGATATGGTTCGGTATATAACCGATTAAACCGAATAAACCGAACAAAACCGATTAAAAGTAGAAACATGTAAATATGTATCAATTTTATAACAATACATGAAAATCTATTTGTTACATAAGTTAAATTTGTGTTAATAATTACTACCATAATTTTATAGTAATAAAGAACCTTAATTTGTAAAAGACTTGAACTATAATTAAATAACAATACATCGCAATTCAGACATCTTATTTTTTAAGTCTTCTTTTGATCTTTTTGCTTTATTTTAGTCTTCACTAAATTAATATGAAGATTATTTTGATAGACAATAATTAATAGAAATTTTTCACAACTTTTTTTTTATCTGTAAATAAATAGAGTTTCGTGTTCAATTGAAAAAATATGATTTTAATGAACGCTAAATATGGAAGAGTGGAAAAACTTTTCTTTCATGTTTCTGTTTTGTTTCATATTTTTATTTTTAAAATTTCAAGATTTCATTTTAGTTATAGATTTGATTATTTTATTTGTTGGTAGAAGCATTTTTACTTTTTTGTTCATTTATTTGAACATGTAATATATTTTTAATAAATGATTGTATTGACAATATGACTTTAAAATTTATATAATATGATCTCAAACTAAATAATTATGTTTTTTTGGTATAAAACCGAATAAACTGAAAACCGACGGTATATAAACCGAACCGAAGTAAATATGAATTTAGAATGATAGTTATATTTTACTAACCAAAATACCAAAAACCGAAAAAAACCGAACCGATATCCGGATTGAACACCCTTATGTACTCTTATAGATTCTCTATGAGAGATGTGGAAATATAATTCAAATGCGTGTGGGTCAAGCCCACCACATGGGCTAAGATTTGTTGGTAGCGTATGTATCTCTCTTTCTCTTTTGTTGACTATGGCCATATATTTGTGTATTTGCTACAACCATCCCGTGACTATGCTTTTGTTGACCAGAAAAACATCAAATCAAGACATTGTATGATCATTGATCAAAACAACACTAGTTTTTTTTTTGGTAATCCAAACAACACTAGTTTATATCCCAAACAAACTTTTTTTAGAAAATCATGACATTAAACTATAACTATACCAATATAATTAGCAATGCAAATAAATATATATTATTCGCAATACAGGAAAACAGATCCGAAGTTATAATATTGTTTAGTAACCCATGTCTTTAAGCTGAAAGATAACGTTGTTGTTAAATGTCACTTTAATCTAACCTAGGTGAGTCAAATAATAATCGGAACATGATCCAGATTATGTTTCAACTTCTGCACCAAAAAGTTATAATACGAAAATAGAAGCACGTGCCTGCAGCCCTATAGTACGGCGATAGCCGATAGAAGACAACTACAAAGAACCCAAGGTAGATTTGATTGCTATATTGATTATTTTATAACTACAATATTACCACATTATCGTGATGTGGCATGAGAAGCTTATGAGAGTTCAACAGCAAAGTTGAAGTTAGGTTTCGGTCACTTCGATTATGTAATGCATTTTATCTAGAAGAAGAATAATCTAAGAGCAACATTATCAATGAAAACCCCAAAAGGCTTCTTAAATAAAAATATTGATATTTTAATGAATTATAATTATATAATTAAAGTTAATTGTAAAATAAAATTCAATTAATTTATAGCTTCCAAAAGTCAAATGAAGTTTCAGTGACGTTCTACAAAGTTTTCATATGAGAACTTTCCTTTACTTACTCTTCTTTTTTTTTTATTCTAACAAATCCACATGAGAACGTTTTGATGAAAGTGCTATAATATTCTTAAAGCCAACAATTAATATTTTCAAGATACAAAAATGGAAAATATATAGTATACGTTGACAAATGGTAACTAACATTTGTCTAGTTTCCAACATGGTCTAGTTTCCAACTCCAAAGATTATACGCCAAAGGCATTACCAAAATAAATAAAAACAAATAGCAAATAAATAGATTGAACTGAACAAAATCGATCTAATGAAATTGGTGGTATACGTTTTTCTGTTGTGCAAATTTAATTGGGGTATACGTATTTTTTTGCTAAAACATCAACTAATCACGTCAACAGTTGAGATATACTTGATACTTCCCTTGACGTATATAAGACTGACCGCGAACTTGAGGCATATGTGAAACTTTTACTGATACTTTGTCAAGTTCTGACTTTCTGTTTTAAGACTTAGTTTTTTTTTTTTTTTTTTTTTTTGTCATCAGCATAAACAGACTCATACAGACTCTGTGAACCAAACTGGGAGATGTCGATCCATGTGAACGACGAAAGACGGCTGCTTCCTGACACTACGTGCTAGGCTATCCGCCTTTGTATTTTGCGTTCTTGGCACATGGACAATCTCTGAGCGGGAAAAACTCTCTTTCAGGACTTTAATATCATCTAAATAACTTGCAAAAGCTGGCCATTCTTCTGGTTCCGAAACCATCTTCACCAATTGAGAACAATCCGTTGCAAATGTAACCTGAAATTGTCGTAAGTTCCTCATACACTCCATTGCCCAAAGTAATGCTTCCATCTCCGCATGTAGAGGAGATAGACTAGCCCTAACATTCCTTGCTCCCATCAAACCCTCAAAACCTTCTAAAGTACTAAACCACCCTTGACCAGAGAAACCGCTATCCTCCTTCCAGGACCCATCTGTGAAACACCATCTTCCTTGGTTTAACGGTGCTGCCGAACCCTCTACATGTGGCCCTGCTCTCTGTTCCTTCACTATCTGCGCCTCAGCCCATAGTGTGGACTCTGTTTCTGCCAGTTTAATCGTCTCCCTTGGATCCATATCAAGGTTACTGAAAACTTTATTATTCCTTCCTTTCCAGATATACCATAGAATCCATGCAAACTGATGATCATCTAGCTGCGGAGAAATTCTCCAAAAAAGATGATCCATGTTTGTAAAAAGAGCTCCTGTTGGAAAGATAGCGGGATTTGATGGTATCTTGGATAGCGCCCAAACCTGTAATGCTGGAGGACATTCAAAAAATACATGATTAACTGATTCCTCATCAGCGCCACATCGTGCACAACATAAATCACCATTTATCCCTCGCGCTTGTAAATTCTTCTTGACTGCAAAGACTTAGTTAATCTTGCCATTCTATTTTGTGTATCTCAGTTAAAAGTATAAGTTTCTGTTTAATTTCTTGGCAAGCAAAAAAAATATTTTATACACAATTTTCACCCAATGTAATTCTCAGTAAAATTGATAAATACGACAACTTATTTCATGTAGTACTAAAAAACGTTTATAACCTCAAACTAAAAAAAAAACGTTTATAACCTCAAATTTCTACATAACAAGAATGGTATGGACCAGGGCACATATGCATACAGGATTTTTATTGAGACACACACAGCTCACCTTCGTCTGTCTTCCACATTGTAAACGAAATACCACATAACGGCCTTAAAGGCACGTTTCTTTCTTTGTTTATTGTTGGCGTCCATAAAAGAGAAGGTTAAGTTGATATATTTGGTCGTTTGCTTTGTTTTTCTGCAGCTCTGGTTTGCTTCTCAAGCATAATATGTTTTAGGAAAAGTTTTTCCCTTTCAGTTTAAAACACAAACGTTACACATGATGTACAAAATATTTTTCTTTGAATAAATTTAACACAATATTCAAAAAAAAAAAAAATATATATATATATATATATTTTGTCGTTTGGTTTCAGAGTATTTGTCGTATTTTATTGTTCTCCGTTTGTGCGTTTGCTTCATGGTTGACACGTGATACACGTGTGACGTCTGAGTACCAACCACTAATACAGTAACACGTCATTTTAGTTTGTAACTTGGTAGACTACGTTGTTAATAGACTATATGATAGATTCATAAGATTAATCAGGAAAATTCGTCAATCCATATAATAATGTAATATTCAAAGTTGTCAAAATAAGTAGATATGAAATCTCATATTTCTTTAGCAATTATATGCTAGGTGATCTAGAATTTCTACTCCCTTCCTTTGCCAAATCTGACAAACTTGCATGCTAGTTCGTTGTTATATTATCGTCCAAATTAAGAAAAGGGTCATTTATGTTCAAACTATAACCCTCGGTTTAGGATTTGGATTTTTTATCTTAAATTTTGATGTCAAACGAGAAATAAAAATCAACTTTTTAGACCAAAAAAAAAATCAATCCAACAAAAACTAAAGAAATCAGCATAAGCGGACAAAAAGACCAAATGACGGAGAAATCATCGTAGCACTATTATTACAAGCTTGCAACATGAGAAACAAAAAAAAATGATGAAAATTGTGAAAACATAGAATAATGTGGAACGTGAAAACATAGTGGAGAAATCTCTTATTTTTTTATTTAAAAAAAAAAATCTCTTATTTTTTTCTATAAAAAGAAAATTGGAGATATCACTACAAAACAGTCATTTTCCAACATATCACAATATATTCAATTCATATTTGACTTATATGATTTTGCAAAAACATATATGTACTTAGAATAAACAACATATATGTTATTTGCACAGTCTTATAAGTCGACTCTGAATTAAACATATCGCGATATGTTAGGTATATATAAAATGGCCGTTTTTTCCCATTTCATTATTTTTTTTTTTTTGTTTTTGTTTTCACAACTAACAAAAGAGTATTATATTTTAAATTACTTTAGAATGACGAGAAAGATTTTTTAAGAAACTATTCTACATGTACTTTACGCTAACTTTAATGCTTAAAAGTCTTTTATATTTTAAAATGTAACAAACTGTAAAATATGTGGTATTTTAATTAAATACAGTAAAGTACTCCATCCGTTTCAAAATATTACATATTTGAGATTTTCACACATTTTAATAAACACATTAAATGTGCATATTTTTTTGTGATTATATTTTTCTATAATTTTAAGCCAATAAAAATCTAATAAATACAATTAAATTTTTTTGAAATTTTCAATTGGTTAATAAAACATGTATTGAAGATGCAAAAATAGATTTTTTGAAATAATATTTTTTCTAGAATATGTAACTTTATGAAACGGAATGAGTAATTTGTAATTGTTTTAATTTTAATACAAATTTTAGAATATTGAAATAACTTTTATGTTAGTTTCTTATTTTATTCTGACCAAGTAGTAAAATAATATAATTTATTCTACTTTCTTCTTTTATTCAAAATTTTGTTTGAAAATCCAAAAGAGACTCATAAATTGAAGTATAAATAACATTGTTAATTTGACGATTGCATGGGTTTTCTTGGTCGCACACCCATCAAATTAGACTACCAAAATCTATTCAGACTTTTCTTTAGAAAAAAAAATGTTCAGAGATATCTAATTATAAATGTCACATGCATACCAAAATAGTTAGTTTTATAGTAACTGGAGGGTCTAAATGTTAAGTACAGTCAATAAGAAATGGACCAGCTTTGTTTTTTTGTTCATTTCCGGGCAAGGACCACTTGTTGGTACCGTATCAGTTATCCGATACTTATATTAACCATACAAGCACATGGGTGTACATATCGTATTATTAAGTTAACCATCTCCATTGAATAATTATTTTCTTTTAAAATTAAAAAATAAACAGTATGAATTTTGTTCAATTATATTCTTTTTTAAAGTAAAAATAAAAATGCATATTCTATATTTTGGAATATACCAGTTCATACTCTATTTTAAAGTAAACAATAACTGAAGTCGCTTTTCTACAAAATAGAATTTGTACTTAAAAATAAAGAGAAATTATCAAATATGACCAAAAACTTGATTTTAAACACAAAGGTATACCCTAACTTGAATCAAATGTAAAACTAACTCAAAAAACTAGTATAATTACAAGTAGCCAATTTTGAACAAAAAAAAAACAGAATGTATTTTTACTAATATATTCTTGGAAGTCTTCTCAGGGTTTTTAAGTCTATTGAAAGTTTTTTAAGAGAAGATTTCCAGAAAGTTTTCTCATGTAGATCTTAAAAATAATTTATAATTTTTAAAAAAAGTATTTTGATGGGAGAAAAATTGAAATCATGTAATTATAAACATTTGCAAATGATATAAATTAAGATATAGTAAATTTGAAAAGTTTTCAACGCAGATGAGTGAATGTAGTGAGTCATTGTATTATTTGGTTTTGGATTTGGTAACATATGTTGTAGAATTGTTTGTATTTTTAGGGTTAGATTTTGGAAGCTAAACTTTTTTTTGGAAAATTAAAATTTGACCTCTATGTTTTTAGTGTTGTGTATATTAAACACTTTTAAGGTCTATTTTAAATTTAGTTAAGTGTTCTTTTTTCTATTTAGTTAGTTATTTGAGTTTAAAGTATAAATTTAGGTCCTAGAAGACTATAAGTCTTCTGTGCGAGTAGTATATTTAGAGGTAGAAGACTTCTAGGAAGTGATCTAATAGAAGACTTCCTAGAAAGTCGTCTAATAGAAAGACTTTCCTGAAAGTCTTCTGAATCAAAAATATTTAACACCAATATAAATTTTGTCTCTATATATAAAGAAAATGTATACATTCTCTATCTTCCTCTCAAATGTCTGCAACATCAAATTTTATATGAATTTTTCATTTTTTTTGTCTCATCTCACTAATTTATCTCGCTTTTACCGATTTTTATCACATGGTTCTAATATTCCACTTTTTTGTGTTCTATAAAGGTAGATATACTAATCTTCCACTCATTTCTCCTTTTACAGTTATTTGAACGTTTTTGGATTTGCAAATTTTTCGGATCTGGGTTTGGATATGCAAAATTTTTATATCTGGATCAAACTCTAAAAGACTTCTGGGAAGTCTTCTCAAAAGTCTTCTAAAATATTATGTGCAAAAAAACTTCTTGGAAGTATTCTCACAGAGTCTTCTTCCATGTCTCCTCTTTCATAATTCCCTAGAAGACTTCTAATAAGTCTTCTGACGGAGTCTTCTCTCGTGTCAAGTGGAGTCCAACATTATCTTTGTGGAATAATAATTTCTAACTCCATATGCAATAGTTTTATTTATGGCATGTTTTGTGATTTATGTGTGTACTCTTTTAGTTGTGAATTCTTTGGTAAATTTGAAGAAAAATTAATAAATGTTTTAGTAAATATATTCATGCTTACAATATTATCTTGCCAAAAATACTTGAGTTTATTGAAGTTATTGATACAACTTCAATAGCAAAACAAAACAAAACAAAAATTTTAATCAAATTTACTAAAACTAAGAGAGAAGACTTCTAAGAAAACTTAGTCAAATTCACAAAATATCAAACATTACATAAGTTCAAATATATAACACTTTAACTAGAAGTCTTTTGGGAAGTTTTCTCGGAAATTTTCGGAAGTCTTCTGGGAAGTCTTTCGGAAAGTCTTCCGAGAAGTCTTACATGAAGTCTTCTCAGAAGACTTAAATTTTAAGCGGGAAAATGAAATATAAGCGGAAAAATAAAATTTAGACGAGAAACTTAAATTATAAGTGAAAATTCAAATTTTAAATCTCATAAAAATTAAAAAGTTTATCTTATGATTTAAGAAGACATATTAAACCATATAACCTGATAATCTTGAAGTAACTTAACACTTTTGAAAGTTAAAAAAATATCTTAAAGTTACTTAACAAGTTTACAAAAACTAACGTAGAAGACTTATGTGGAAGTCTTCACTCGAATTAGCTAGAAACATTAATAAACATGAATGTTGTTAACATCATAATTAAAATCAATTAATTTATGAATTTCATTCGGGAGCCCCAATATCGTTGAATATACATGAATTAACAAGAAATGTTTAAAAGCATTTATAGTTTTAGACAAAATGAAAGTTTATTAAATATTGATGTAGAGACTTCCTCGAAGTCGCCTACCATAAGATTTCCAGGAAGTCTTCCATTTAAGTCGTTTTTGCAATTAAAAATTTACAAAGGAAGACTTCCATAGAAGTCTACTCTACAGCAGACTTCTTTGGAAGTCTTCCTTTGCAAATATCAGCTTACTCTTGTTTTTGAAAAAAATCTAGAAAATACTAGAGAAGACTTAGACTTACCGGTAAGTCTTCTAGGATAAACATGTTAGTTTTGCAATTGACCAAATTGTGTTAGAAATTTGACTTTTTCTAGAAGACTTACATGGAAGTCTTCCACCAGAAAAATAAAACTTAAATATTACATTTAATTAGACGACTTCCATGTAAGTCGTCTAAGGTTACATTTGCAATTGAAAAATAAAATTAATTATTTAATTTTAATTAGACGACTTTCATATAAGTCTTCCGATAGAAGACTTACACGAAAGTATTATGTGACAACCAATGTTTGACCAGAGTCTCAAAATAAAATTCTAGAGGACTTCCGTGTAAGTCGTCTTACGGAAGACCTACATGGAAGTCGTCTAATTAAAATTAAATATTTAGTTTTTATTTTTCAATTGCAAATGTAACCCGGAATGACTTTCACCGACAGTGAGAAGACTTGCACCGAGAGTTCAGAAGACTTACACCGGAAGACTTCCGTGTAAGTCATCTAAAGAAAGTCAAACTTCTGACACAATCCGGTCAATTGCAAAACTAACTTGTGTATCCTAGACAACTTACTAGGAAGTCTTCTCTGGTATTTTCGAGATTTTTTGTTAACAAAGAAAAGTCGGAAGACTTTCAGAGAAGTCGTCTCTAAAATACACACATAAAGTCAATTGAAAAACTAACCTTTGTATTGACTAGAAGATCTCCGTATAAGTCTTCTACGACCAGAAGACTTACACGTAAGTCTTCTGACGAATAGATTTGGAAAAAATCAATTTCATACTTTCAACCAATGAGATAACTTGATTAGCATCTCCTATCACATAAAACTTCACCATGAAACAAATCCACTTGTTGATGAACAAGAATCATGAGTTTGAACCTTACAAAGTTTAGAATCAAAATTTTGAATTTCTTTTTGACGAATATAGAGAGAAAGTGAAAGAGATGTAGTTTGTGTGTATAAGTAATGAGATATGAAGAGTAAAAATTGAAACTTTGGTGCATTAAAACCTTCAAATGGGTTGTTCATGGTGGGTTGGTGTATTGAACGACAATATTGTAAATACTTGATGAAGATGATGATGATAGAGTAAAACACTCATTTACAAAAAAAAAAAAAAATAATAATGGCATTTTCGTGAATAATCTGAACTTCTGGAGTGAATAGGACAAATGAAATTTCAAAAAAAATCATAGATTAGTTTTGCATTTGAATTTTTGTTTTGAGTCATATTTAAAAAAAGCCCTAAAAATAAAATGTGTTCGGAAATATTTCTAGTTAATTAAGATATAAATTCATAATATACAATTCTAAGATAAACATACTGGCATTGTACTTAAAAATAAAATGTCTTCGGCTATTTTAACTATTATTCTCTAATTCAAAATACTAACTTTAGTAAAATTACATACATCCATTAAATTACAAAATATTAATATATCTAATGTTCAATTATTTTTATATCTTATAGTTTTATATTTTTATGAATATTTTTAAAAGTGGATCAGATCGGTCGGTCAAATCATGACTTATTCCTCTATCAAATTACGAGTTGTATTAAAAATCATTTTGAGTTAAGATAAAAATTGGTTACAACTGGTCAAACTCGTTAAAATCGATAATCTAATTAATTCAATATGAGAACTTGTGTTTTCAAATTTGAATTAAAAATATAAATAATTTGAAATTTACAGTATTAAAAATATTTACATTGCTTTAATAATATATATATATATATATATATATATATATATATATAAAGTTAGCTTCTTCTCTTCTCATGACAAGTGGCATGGGGCTTTTGCGTCACGTGTCCTCTCTTGAAAATTCTAAATTTTTCAATCTATAATAAATTATCGATGGATATTGAATAATCAAAAACTAATTACAATTATTAAAAAATAGCATATCCGAATCTAATAGATTGAAAGTCGTAGAATTACAAGTTTGACATATGATTTTTACGGAAAATGTACGGAAAAATCACTCTTAAAAAAACACAAATTTAATATTTTCTAAACGTTACAAACGCTTGATATGAATGGCAATAGTAAATACATTAAATAAAAAATATTCTCACCATAAAAACAAAACAATAATGTACACTACAAATGAATATAAATTAAACAATTAACGAACGTTTTGAAAATCGTACTGAACATTGACTCAAAATTTTAGCTGGGTCAATGGGCAGCGAATTCAACCAGTTTTAAATTTTAATTTAATGATAAATAAAGTATTTATATATATGTATAACTATAAAATTATTTTTCTCAAAAACTTTATATCATTGTTAAAATAATAAAATCATATGATAAAAAATTGATAACTCCAAAAATAATATTAAACTATAATGAAAACAAATTTATTTAGATAGATACTAAAACAATATGATATTTTTATGAAATCTTTTTAAAATTTGTAAGTTTTTATTTTTTTTAACTTGAATTCGAGAAAACTAAGTTTTAATATTGAACCAGATCGTATATTTAACGAGTTTGACCGTATTTGACCGGGTTTACCGGTATAATTTAAATATAGTTTTATCAAAACCTAGAACCAGTTAGAAGAGCAAGCCACGGTCCAACCCGTCCGACCAGCCAGTCCGGTTTCAAAACACTGCAATTAGCATAAATCCATCCATCCATCCAAAACAACTATCACATCACTCGAAAAAATTACCAAAATATTAATTGAAATCATACTATATCAAGATTAGAAAGCTCCCACAAGATATCCAAACTGAAATAAGCTCACTTGCTGTTAAATTTTCAAGTTCAACCGTCAGTGATATCATGCGATCGTCTACAACGTTAACTCACACCACTAAAAGACAACAAGGTGTACCAATAAATGGAACTCTCAATCTTGACCAACTAATTTGTTGCCTCACTGACCAGATACGAGGATCTAATGAGTAAATGTCTTAATGCCGGTAACCCACAAGCTCACTATGTCAAAGGCGTACAAGAATATTTTCATCAAAAAACACTGATGTAGGGCTTCATCATCTTCACTTGGCTACTAAAAGGTTGTATCTAAATGCCTTCTACGTATATGGCATACTAATGTTATGTAGAGAAGAAATGAATATCAGGAAAAGATATTTACACAAATTAGAATGCCGACAATGTAAAGCTAGGAGTGTTCAATTTTGGCAACATTATGTTCAACATGCAAGTCTAATGCAAAATATTAAACACTTTACCACCACTATACAAATCTAAAATTGATCATCTACAATCAGAGAAAAAAATTGTTACACACATCACAATCAAACAAATACAGTAGGACTACACTATAAAATAAAATACACTAAATCATCTTAGAAAATTAATATAAATAAAAACACATGAAAACCAATTCAATAGAAAAAATAATAACAATTTTTTGGCGCATTGCGCGGAAAAATCCCTAGTTTATCTAATAAAACCATAAAATAGTCTTTCACCAGTTAAATATTATTCCATTTTTGTTCTGTCGAAATTACGCTTATTTCGCACAATACAGTGCACTGCACTTTCATTTCGTACTATTTATATCATCAAAATAGAATTACCATTTAGATCCTTAGAGACATTTTAGTAGGGGTGTTCAATCCGGATATCGGTTTGGTTTAGGTTTGGTTTTTTCGGTTTTTGGTATTTCTGTTAGTAAAATATAACTACCATTCTAAATCCATATTTACTTCGGTTCGGTTTATATATCATCGGTTTTCGGTTTATCCAGTTTTATACCAAAAAACATAATTATTTAGTTTGAGATCATATTATATGAATTTTAGAGTCATATTGTCAACACAATCATTTATTAAAAATATATTACATGTTCAAATAAATGAACAAAAAAAGTAAAAATGCTTCTACCATCAAATAAAATAATCAAATCTATAACTAAAATCAAATCTTGAAATTTTGAAAATAAAAATATGAAATAAAACAGAAACATGTAAGAAAAGTTTTTCCACTCTTCCATATTAGTGTTCATTAAAGTCATGTTTTTTTTCAATTGAACACGAAACTCTGTTTGTTTACAGATAAGAAAAAAGTTGTGAAAATTTTCCATTAATTATTGGTCATCAAATTTATAATCTTCATATTAATTTAGTGAAGACTAAAATAAAGCAAAAAGATCAAAAGAAGACTTAGAAAATAAGATGTCTGAATTGCGTTGTATTGTTATTTAATTATAGTTCTAGTGTTTTACAAATTAGGATTCTTTATTACTATAAAATTATGGTAATAGTTATTAACACAAATTTGACTTATGTAACAAATAGATTTTTATGTATTGTTATAAATAGATACATATTTACATGTTTCTACTTTTAATCGGTTTTGTTCGATTTATTCGGTTTAATCGGTTATATACCAAACCATATCCAAATCCTACGGTTTTTATAAAATTATATCTATTCGGTTTATATGGTATATACCAAAACCAAACCATATTATCTATTTCGGTTCGGTTCGGTTCGGTACGGTTCGGTTTTACCATATTGAACAGCCCTACATTTTAGAGATTAATACAAAGGAAATTAGACTTATAACCATCAAAAAAATTATAATTAAGTAACTAACTAGAAAATAAATTGACCATAAAATTTAACATATTTTCTGAAATATATACCAAAGTACCCTTGAAAATAATCGGATGATTTCTTCTCTTTACCTTTTTCTCTCATCTTCTCTTATAAATGCAATAAACACATAAATCTATCTATCATTTACTTTATAGTTTAAGATTTACATAGAAAAGACCATCTATTTTATACTATTTATAGAAAATCTGTACTATTATTTTGTAAATGGAATACCAAAAGCTTTTCATCATTGTTTCTCTTTCTGTGAAGTTGCGATTCCAGTTTCTTCTTCTCAGTTTAAGCCGGTAGTCTGAACAATCGAAAACAATAAATCGCGGACTAGACTATATTTAGCAAGAAGATGTTTTGGTATAGTACAATTAAACTTTTTTTCTTATCACAAATGTTATATTCGTCAACGTATCTTTATGTACCTGCAATGCATAAGGCTAAAACAAAAAAAAATGTTATCCATTTAATTACGTTAAATCAAGAGAAAAAAACTAGGATAGCATCAAACCAAGTTTTTGTTCCCAAAGTAGCATTCAAGGTTCAAAGTCACAAAAATAAATTTCATTAAAGAGGTAAATATATACTTATAGCCTTTGAGTTAATTAATCCAAACCTTAGAGTTTAGAGTTAAGGGGTGAAGTTTTGAAATTAGGGTTTAAAATTTTATAAAAAATAAATACTAAAATAAAAAATAAAAATTTTAAAAGCAATTTCAAAAAGTATTTTTAAATTATAAAAGGAAAATTTGAAAAAAAAAATTTCAAAAAAAAATTATAAAAATTTCGAATCTGAAAACATATAATCTGAAACTATAAAAAAAATTTTTTTTTTTCATTTTTTTATTTTTATTTTATTTATTTTTGTTTGTTTATTTAATTTTAAACCAAATGTGTTAAGGATAATTTATCCTTTAATGAATGTCATTTTTGTGACTTTCTTCTTCAGCGTCATTTCTGAGACATACACTTCAGAAGGTACTATTATTGACAATTGCCCTTAATTCAAATCGATAGCTATATTCTTATTATTAATTCTAAAATTGGTTAGTTAGCAAATTAATCCTTAATAGTTAATAAAATACGATACAAGGATATATAAAAAAACTTATATCCGCTCGTGCCTCGTCACTGTCGTAATCAGATATCCCCTCTCTCTCTCTCTCCCTATTTTCTCTCCAGAAGAATGAATAACTGAGAGAAATAAAAAGAAACTAGTCTGTGAAAAGAGAGACATTTTTCTTTGTCTTCGATCGTCTCCGCTTCTCCTGTAATTCTTAGAATTTTGCTGTTAGTTTGATTCTCACTGGTCATGAATCGAGACGGACCCACCAGAGTTAATGCTCCGTAACGTGGAAAACATTTTCTTCTTCTTTACTGAGAAAATTTTCAAACTGTTTCGGTCGGTTGTTTGTTTCCTCCGTTGATATTAGTTTGGGGTCTCTTTAGAAAATAATTAAATTCTTTGGCTTTTCTCTTTCTATAGAAAATTGAATTTCTTTTTCATAATCAGATAAAAAAGCTTAAACCTTTAATCGTTGGTCTGTGTCTGTAAGTTGTTTTAAGGGGTATTTTCGGTATTGATTTTTGCTCAGTTAGGTCGTTTTTTTTGTACGAAAATTTGTGTTAATCGAATTCAAAGCCGAGTCAATTTTCAGTTTTTTTTTTCTTTTTTTTTTCTGGGGGGTAAAGATCTGGGCTTGAGAATATATAGATTTAAGGTTCTGGGTTTATATCAAAAAAGGGTTTTTGTGTGGTTTATACAGAATCAAAGATAAAAGAATTTAATTTAATTTTATTGAGAAAGCCAAAATGGCGGCAAGAGGAGTAGAAGGATCAACGGGTGGTGAGATAAGTGAAGAGAGTGATGAGAGAGGAAGCATGTGGGATTTGGACCAGCAACTTGATCAGCCTATGGATGAAGAAGCTGGTCGCCTCAGAAACATGTACAAAGAAAAGGTTCCAATTTTTTTTGGTTGATTGTTAGCTTCCCTGCATTGCTCTTTTGACTGAAGAAATAAAGTTTTGTTTTTTTCTCTTCTCTAATTGCAGAAATTCTCAGCGTTTCTGCTTCTGCAGCTTTCATTTCAGAGTCTAGGCGTTGTGTATGGAGACTTAGGAACCTCTCCTCTATATGTTTTCTACAATACATTTCCCCACGGGATCAAAGACCCTGAAGACATCATTGGAGCTCTCTCCCTAATCATTTACTCCCTCACACTCATCCCTCTCCTCAAATACGTTTTCGTTGTCTGCAAAGCCAACGACAATGGTCAAGGTGGAACATTCGCCCTCTATTCTTTGCTCTGTAGACACGCCAAAGTGAACACTATCCCCAACCAACACCGTACAGACGAAGAGCTTACAACTTACAGCCGCACCACGTTTCATGAACAGTCTTTTGCAGCGCAGACCAAGAGATGGTTAGAGAAAAACGCCTCTAGGAAAAACTCTCTACTCATTCTCGTACTCGTTGGTACCTGCATGGTCATCGGCGATGGGATCCTTACTCCTGCCATTTCTGGTAAAATGCAATCATACATTTTAACCTTCTACAGAGAGAAAGTAGTTCATTGGTTGTCTTTGTTAAATTGTGTTACAGTTCTATCTGCTGCGGGTGGGCTCAGAGTAAACCTGCCTCATATAAACAATGGTGTTGTTGTTGTTGTGGCGGTAGTGATATTAGTGAGTTTGTTTAGTGTACAGCACTATGGAACAGACAGGGTCGGGTGGCTTTTCGCGCCTGTTGTGTTTCTATGGTTTCTCTTTATAGCAAGTATCGGTATGTACAACGTCTGTAAACATGACCCAAGCGTTTTGAAAGCTTTCTCCCCTGTTTATATCTATCGTTATTTCAAAAGAGGAGGTCAAGATCGTTGGACATCCCTTGGAGGCATCATGCTTAGTATCACAGGTGAGTAGCTATCTTCTTATATGATTACACCCTTTCTTTGGTTTTACTCATTGGGTTCTTGTTATAAATTTCTCAGGGATTGAAGCTCTCTTTGCGGATCTATCTCACTTTCCAGTCTCAGCAGTGCAGATTGCATTCACTGTAATTGTTTTCCCTTGCCTTCTCTTGGCGTATAGCGGACAAGCTGCTTACCTTAGGAAGTATCCACATCATGTGGAAGACGCCTTTTATCAATCCATTCCAAGTCTGTATTATATCTTTTCATTTTAATATCAAATGGATATCTCTGGAGAGTAGTAAGTTAACATGACTATGTTTGGTTGCAGAGAGTGTGTATTGGCCAATGTTTGTGATTGCGACCTTTGCTGCAATAGTTGCAAGCCAAGCCACAATATCAGCGACCTTCTCGTTGATCAAGCAAGCTCTCGCCCACGGATGCTTCCCTAGAGTTAAAGTGGTGCACACTTCAAGGAAGTTTCTCGGTCAGATCTATGTTCCAGACATCAACTGGATCCTCATGATCCTTTGCATAACAGTCACAGCTGGATTCAAGAACCAGAACCAGATAGGAAACGCGTACGGGACAGCTGTTGTGATCGTCATGCTGGTCACAACCCTTCTCATGATGCTGATCATGATACTCGTCTGGCGATGCCACTGGGTTCTAGTCCTCCTGTTCACCTTTCTGTCGCTTGTAGTGGAGTGCACTTACTTCTCAGCTGTGCTCTTCAAGGTTAACCAAGGCGGGTGGGTCCCTCTCGTCATCGCGGCTGCCTTTCTCATCATCATGTACGTCTGGCATTACGGAACGCTCAAGAGGTATGAGTTTGAGATGCATAGCAAAGTCTCCATGGCTTGGATTCTCGGTCTCGGACCTAGCCTTGGTCTTGTCCGTGTTCCCGGGGTTGGTCTTGTTTACACCGAGTTAGCTAGCGGTGTCCCTCACATCTTCTCTCACTTCATCACGAACTTGCCGGCCATTCACTCCGTTGTGGTGTTTGTCTGCGTCAAGAACCTTCCTGTCTACACCGTCCCCGAGGAAGAACGGTTCCTTGTGAAGAGAATCGGACCGAAGAGCTTCCACATGTTCCGCTGCGTGGCGAGGTATGGATACAGAGACTTGCATAAGAAAGACGACAACTTTGAGAAACGGCTCTTTGAAAGCCTCTTCCTTTTCATCCGCCTTGAGTCCATGATGGAAGGCTGCTCTGACTCTGACGATTACAGCATCTGTGCAAGCCAACAACCACAGCCGCACAGAGACGGGAACGAGAGTAGGAACTTGGAGACTTTTGATACGTTTGATTCTGTAGAGTCTGTTATGGCACCTCTTGGGGTAACCAAACGGACGAGCCACACGGTGACTGGGTCGAGCCAGATGAGTGGAGGAGGGGACGAGCTGGAGTTTATAAATGGGTGCAGAGACGCAGGAGTGGTGCACATAATGGGGAACACAGTGATTAGAGCCAGGAGGGAAGCGAGGTTCTACAAGAGAATAGCCATTGATTATGTGTATGCGTTTCTTAGGAAGATTTGTAGAGAGAATAGTGCTATCTTCAATGTTCCTCAGGAAAGCCTTTTGAATGTTGGACAGATTTTTTATGTGTAATGGTGTTTGAGACATGATTTGATTGTATGTTGCTTGAAGCTGTGGTGAATTGACCATTTAATATAAAACCAGTGGGAGTCTGGTTACACCTTATAAATCACATTCCATTTTGTTTCTTTGTGAACTCCCATCAAGAATAAATTACATAAACACTCGAATCCATCATAGTGTGGTGTGGTAGCATCAATTCAACATAGATTAAGAAGATTGAGTCTAAGCTCGAAATTTTTTAAAAAAGAATAACTTATATAAAAAATATAAAAAACGCTTATACCTTCAAATAAAATAATCAAATCTAGAATTAAAATCAAAGCTCGAAATTTTGAAAATAAAAATAAAAAACTAAAGAGAAGTATGAAAGAAAATGTTTCCACTCTTCCATGTTCAGTGTTCATCAAAGTCATGCTTCGTCGAGTGAAATTCTGTTCGTTTATAAATAAGAAAAAATTGTGAAGAACTTTTTCTAGTTATTATCCATCAGATTTATAACCTTCACTTCAATTTAATCAATGCTAAAAAAAAGCAAAATGATTAAAAGAAGAAGACTAAGAAAATAAAAAGCCTCAGTTACGATGAATTGTTATTTAATTAAATTTATTGTTATTTAATTAAATTTTAAGTGTTTTTCAAATTATGATTCTTTATTACTATAAAAATATGGTAATAATTATTAATAAAAGAATAACTTATATAAAAAATATATTTTTCATGTGACGTTATAAAATATGTACATATTTACATGTTTCTATATTTGATCGGTTTTGTTCGGTTTATTCGGTTTTAATCGGTTATAAACCAAACTATATCCAAATCTTACGGTTTTTATAAAATCATATCCATTCGGTTTATATGGTATATACAAAACCACACCATATTGTCTATTTCGGTTCGGTTCGGTTTGGTATGGTTCGGTTTTACCATATTGGACAGGTCTAGTTTTCCTCTCACTTGGTTAGCTTTCTGTGGTGACTGATGAGAACTAACAGAACACATTAGGTTTCTAACCTAAAATCATTCAAAATCCACTTATTTTTTCAGTGAGCAATCTGTATATTTAAACAAAAAATACTACTAAAGAAGTTGTGTTCAGTGTTCACTAACTAAGCAATTCATTAGCTTGTTAAACTTCAGTAAATATAAAGAAAAAGTACGTCTTATATATGGTATAGAAGAAATAACAAAAGGACATAACTAGAACTCATGTGTGTGGCAAGAGCTATCAAAGCTCTTATCATTCGTGACATACATGAAAAGAAAACTACAATTCATCTTTTAAGCAGTTGGGGGACTTTTATGTCTATAGGCAGAAGCAATTCCCCAAAAGATTCCAAAACGAACGAGGATTCAACTTGGCCTCCTCGTTTTTCAACTCAGCTTTGAGACCAGACTTGGCAAGCTCGAGTTTCTTGACCTCTTGTTTGAGTTCCACGATCCGAGCTTCACAAGCATCACGTTTCTTCCTCTCTACGTAAGCTTCACGTTTCTTCACCTCGAGATTTGGCCGCAACCATTCGACGTTCAAACCGGCTTCCGTCAGATAAGCCAATTTATCCGAAGTTCTTCTTAATTCAGCATCAGAGAGCGTTCGCTGGTGGCGAAGTTTCCGGATGATATAGGAGATATCGCTCATGAGATCATATGCCCTGGTCTCTGACTTCTGAGATTTAAAACCGATGGCAGTTTCTGGGTGTTCCTTAATAATCCACTTGACTAAATCCTGATCCCACCACACTATTCCGTATTCGTTGTTGACTTCGGTCGTCCTTTGCGAGTTTGATTTCGGAAGCAGAAGAAGCATCATAATAGCAGCACTCATGGTGAGATGAGATCTTTATAAAAATATTGTTTTCAACAGTTTTTATTCCTGATATGCTTTCTATTGGTATCGCGCGCCTTCTCTTTATATAGGCAGCTAAAGACCGACAATACTTTGAAATCTATAAGATTAAAATTCGAATCTTATTGGTGAATCTTTTTATATTTCGTTTTGATATATAGAGGACTCGATAATTAAATTTAAGTGTTTTTACTTTTTAGTCAAAGATAATCATAGATATTTATTGATTTTTTTTGTATTTCCTTTTGATTTTTGAGGTATAGAGTTAATTAGAAAAATAATTAGCCTTCATTTTTCTTTTCTTCTGTTTGATTATTACATCTGTGTATTGAGATTTGCTCACTTACGAGACCAACAGATCACCACGGTTAGCTTGGATGACAAGTAAAGCATGTGACCGAACCCACCAGTTTTTAGATAAGATCCCAGACAAGGAGACAAGATGTGAGAGTGATCAGAACAGGAGCATGAGTACTTCTCGATCGAGCTTTATGATTCTGTACATTTCTCTCCAGATAATACAAAGCTGAGCCAACAAGACGACAATGCCGAGTCAAGGTTGCGTATGAGACAATAAAGCCCACTTCTTGATCTGAGCTCTGGCAAAATTCTTGGAAAAAAATATACGACACTTTCAACTGATTTATTTTTTTTACAAATTTTTCTGATTTAAATTTACAGTGATAAATATAACCGTAAGTTTATTATTGTCAAGGTTTTGTTTCTAATGGACTTTTTCACTAATGGATTTTTGTAACTATAACAATGGATTAAACCTATTCCATTCTTTGTACAATATTATAGAACATGTAATTTATTCACAAATAATAAACGTACGTAAAGATTATTATTATTATATGTACTCTTGACCTTCGTCGAGCTTTGGTGTCCTCTCAACGTATAAGTTTTGAATTTTCAATTTTTTGAAATTTATTCTTATTTTTTCTCTATTTTAATTTGATCTTATTTATTTTTAAATTTTTAGTTATTTTTTATTTAATTTTCTAAATCTTTATTTATTTTTCTTACTTTTTTAATTTATGAGTTTTTTGTTAAATTTTTTGATTTTTATTAATTTTTTTGTTTATTTATTAATTAAATAATTATTTTTTTAAAAAAAAAATTGTTTTTAACCTGTTCAACCGGTCATTTTTCTTGTTTGGAGGTTTTTTATGATAAAATGTCACTTTGAAGGTTAAAAGTGTTAGTGAAAAAACTTCTAAAGTTTAAAGTGTTAGTAAGTGACACTTTCAAACTTTTTATGCGATTTTCCCGATATAAATTCAACATCTCCGACGAATTATAATTAATCAATCTGGTTAAGGAATTTCCTTTGTTAAAAACGGAAAAAGGAAACTGGAGACGACATGTGGTATGCGGAGATCGTTGGTATATTGTACAACAAATATGTTCAGGTAGTGAATAATCTACGTTTGACGAATTAATTAAAAGCCAAACCTGAATATGAAAACTATATAGCAAACAAAAACGCAAAAAGGAACTTCTAGTGGTTTATATTCCTTTTCCTAGTAAGAAAACAAATACAATCTCTCTAACAAAGTAGTATAAATATAGGTCATTACTCACCTTCACAGATTCAATCCAACAAAGCATCCTAACACTCGAACATCTCCAAAAGATTAGTTTCGGTACAATGGTAATGTCCGATAATAGTCCGTTCTCCATGTCGACCATGTTCAATGCTTTACAACAAATCCACCTCTCAAATACGCGCTTAAAAAGGCTCTTTAACCTAATGACTAGTTGTGAAGGCGTGGGACAGTTTAAGGATCTGATCTCAACGTTTGACCAAAGTCAGCTTCAGAAGATGGCGTCGTTGCTGACGTCAGACTCCGAGTACTTCATGGAGGTCGTCAGAAACAAGTACGGGTCAAGACGCGTGCAGAAGCTCCTCGGAGTATCAGTTGACGTGGACGCGTTATTCTACGATGCTATCTTGCAACGCTTCTTCGACATCATGACCGACAAGTACGCATCCTACGTGGCGATTCGAGCTGTGGTCGTTTTCGACCAGGTGAAGAAACATGTGATGTACAAGCACGTTCTCCACTACGCGCTCGACATAGCGCGTTACCAATACGGCTGCGTCGCGCTCAACGAGGTTATAATCGACGCGGATGATCCTTTATACAGGAACCGGTTACTAGACGTAGTCGCGCGCAACGCTCTCTTCCTAAGCAACGATCTTTGGGGGAACTTTGTTGTCCAACACGTGCTTAAACTGTATGACTTGCGTTGCACGCACAACGTGGCGGTTAGTCTTCGTGGCCACTGCGTTGATCTGTCGTTTAAGAAGTATGGAAGCTACATCGTGGAGAAGCTCTTGGAGGCTGAGGTGTCGATGGGTATGGTGGTTGTGGAGCTTTTGAAGTGCGATGGAGATAGGCAGAGCCGGGCCTAGGCTTTTCAAGGCCACAAGCCCAAACAGAAAAATGGCTGGAAAAAAAGATTTTGCACACAACAGTATTCGAACCCAGGTCTCCCTCAAAAACTCTGGTACATGATGACCACTAGACTATAGACAGTTTTAACAAAAATGTGGCCGGTTAGTTACTTAATAAAATAGCGGCCGGAAGCATGGGCTTCTTTCGCTTGGGCCCAGGGCCGGCTCTGGAGATAGGTTGATGAGGCTGGCGAGGAGTGAGATTGGGAATTTCGTGGTGCTCAAGGCACTGGAAGTCACGCAAAAGATGAATAGGGTTGATTTGTTTTGGGATCTGGTGCAGAAGCTGATGCCTCTTCGCCACCTTTTGCTTAGGTCTCACGGAAGCAACATTGCAAACATCTTGGAGTCATGTTCCATAGCTAATAGGTGTTCAAATTAAAAGTTTTCGATTGTGTTATGGTTGATTATAGAATTCTGGTTTAAAGTAGATTGTGATTTTTTGTGCAAGGATCCTGATTTAATTCAAAAAAATAGATTTTTCTCAGTAAAATAATTGAAATAAAAAAAGTGATGGAAGACAACGATTGCATGCAGTAATTCAACATTATACAATTTTCAGAAGTATTCATGATAAATTTGTGTTAACAAAAAAAAAAGTTTCATGATAAATTTGTAGGACAGACGGGCATAAATATAGTTCAACTGTTCAACAGTAATATTTCGATTTCTTTTCTCTTTTTATATATGTTTTTGCTATAACAATATGATTTTGTATAAAATTATGTTTGAGAAAGAAAAAATTTGTCTTAGAACTAAATTGAATTACGGTTTTGAATAGGAAAACAAATAAGAAGCGGCGACACAACTTCTATCTCTGTTACCAGTGGACTTGGACACTTACATGCATCAACAAGGCAACCAAACATCAATATCTTCAGCTCCTGCAATAGAGAAAACAACGGTCAAAATACTATCAAACCCCGTGGATAGACTAACATAACACTTTATAAGATAAAAGTTTACCTTAGAGTTAAAAAATGCTCTTGGTGAAATTATGTTGGGGCCATGCATCTTCACTCAATAGCATTGGAAGCAGTTTTTGATGATTCTTCCAGCAACTTGGGACCAACCAGAGCAAATCCAACAAAGCAGAAAACCTCTCTTAATGCCAGAATTACATCCCATATGTTCTCTTATACACATCTCCCGGACTTGGAAGCCGAAAATTCGGTTCTTCATATCCGTTGTTGTATAGGCTCCCATTGAATCCCAACCGTTCATTCCTAAGAAGCTCGGCCATGCCTAGAGAGTTCACACTTTGGCCTTCATTCCACTTATCCCAGTGACCATTAGACAACACTGGATTTGCAGATGGTTGTTGTCTTGGGTGCTGTGAGAAAAGAGATAAATTACTTCCATGTGCCTGATGGTCCATTAACCTTGAGCTAAATCCGTAAGTTTCTGCAAGTGAAGGAGATAAGTTTCTGAGATCATGATGAAACCCATTGACTTGTTGTTGTGCAGCAGACAGAGACTGATGTCTCAACATTTGGAGTCCTGTCTCGTTCCCATAAGAATTCATTTGTGATGAGAAACTTGATCTCATATCCAAGTCTGCATTTACCATCCCTCTTCCAACCGCTAGAATAGCAGGATCCGCGAACTCTATATCACTCGCACCACTCGGATTCCCAACTGGAGGCTGTACTTGATATGTATTCCTCAACATGGCAGCAGAGTCAAGAAAACGAGTTCCTAAGATACAAGGAAGCATGAGAGTTTTAGTCTGTATATGTAGCGTCAGTCGCACACTAAGCCCATAAAACAGAGGTAAAGAACTACCTGGTGCCGTATCTGAAGATAGGCCCACTCTTTCATGTGAAGAGAAGCCAGGAGGAGGTAACCTGCTGGGGGCAGAGAATCCTGGAGGAGCAGAAACTTGAGGTCGTGTAACTGCTACAGAACAACAGAAAAAGTATGAGAAAAAGATTCAATCCAATCAAGAAAAAAAGGAAATTCATCAACGATAAATACTAACCAGGAGTCTTGTACGATGAAAATAAAGGACTAGCAGAAACATTATCTAATCCACCGGAATAGTTTGAAGCAAATCCATTTAGATTCCCGAGATTACCCCGATAAATATCTCGGGTCACTACAGACTCTTGAATAGGCCTCTCTCTTGAAAACTGCCCATAAATGCTATGGTTCTCCCTGTCAAATGCTTGATTACTAGATTCTTGTGCAAAAGAAAATCTGGACTGGCTGTTATGTTGCTTCAGGAGGTTCGAAGGTTTCACAGGACTGGATCGCTGATCAACTTTACCGAGTAACTCCGCCAAATTGTGGGGTGAAGTTAAGGATTCATCCCAAGGATCAAAGTCGAGTGACAAAATGTTTGAGATTATTTCATCCTCTGCACTGCGAACTTTGTTCCTGCCTTCATTAGCAAACAGAGAGTGCTCCACAGTGAACATGGATTGCTCACCAAACCCATTTGGAAGATGCAATCTATTGCTGCTGCCTCTGTCCGAAGGGAACCTCAAGTTTGAACCGTTTACACTTGAAGGTTCGCAAGGTAGGGAAGAACGAGCAGCCAAATGATTTGCATCCGAATTGGAACTTGAAGAACTAGACAAAAACCGCGAGTGGGTAACATCCTCTTCACGGTGATGCCTTTGGCTATCAAATGATGAGATATTATCTTCCACATCCAATTTTGAGCTGACTGGCATTTGGGATTGCAAATCTAATCTCCAATCCCACTCTGGCCTTGTGCAGGGAACCCCAGTCTCTGATGGAAAAGATTTTTCATCAGTGTCTATAGAGCTGTCCATCTTACATTGCTCTAGCTCTGGCAACTTTGATACTTCATGATCAGATTGTCTATTAGAATCTTGATCACAATCACTACTAATCGCAATATCAGGACGGTCATCTCTGAGCGATCGTCCTGCTCGTTCGCTACGTAGCGACCGAGCTCAAGCCAAGGCTCGGTCGCTACGTAGCGACCGAGCGCTCGTCCCGCTCGGTCGCTACGTAGCGACCGAGCGATCGTCCCGCTCGGTCGCTACGTAGCGATCGAGCTCGACCAAGCTTGGTCGCTACGTAGCGACCGAGCTCAAGCCAAAGCTCGGTCGCTACGTAGCGACCGAGCGCTCGTCCCGCTCGGTCGCTACGAAGCAACCGGGCTCGAGCCAAAATTCGGTCGCTGTGTAGCGATTGAACCTTTCCGAACATCGATACGACACCAGTTCTTGCATTCTCGTCAAACCTTCGAATGCTATCTCCCGAAGACCGTAGCAAGCTCAGTCCATGTTTCCCGCCATTCTAATTCATCGATCAAACTTAGCGGATTAGAAACCGCGGAAAACTCGTAGTAAACGTGTCGAGTCGGAAGATGGCCCAAAGGGACCTAAAACACGACTCGAGGCCCATCCTATGATTTTCCTAACCAAAAGCCCGTAAACCACAGCATGGTTTACGCTTGGGCCACAAGGAAGGATAAATGTCAAGTTTCCGCGGATAAATACGGAAGTTTTGAAGATAATTGTGAAGATCGGGAAAAATGGAATATCTCCATTTTTATGCTATGACGGCTTAAGGGCAGAAGAGTAAAAGCGTAAACCGACCTTGGAGCTAGTATATAAGGAGTCCTAGGCGAGGAGCAAGAGGAGGGAACTTTTTCAGAGCAAACTTAGCACTTAGAGCAATTTAGGCATTTTTCCGTTTTTGTTATTTCGAGCTGCGACTCAATTAGGTTTAGCCGTCTTAGGGTTACTAGAACTAGGAATCTCGCCGACAGCTCTCGAGCCCAGGTTTATACCTTGTTGTAAACGCTCATACGCAGATTCGGAATAAGATCTTCTTTGCTCTCTTTTTCGAGTTCTTATTTTTATCATTGTTATTCTCGTGTTCTGATTGCTTGACGTGTGGTAATTAGCAGATATCCGGGTCCTCTGAGAAATTAGGGTTTTCCTAGTTTCCTTATTTAAACGGAAATCGACAGTGCGAATTTCGGTTCCCACAGATCTGAAATCCGGGCGCTGCTCTTGCTGGGTTTTTGGGATGGGAACTTTAGGAAAGGCACTTTCGAGGCGAGGAACGTTACGAGAGATCAGGGTGTGCCAAAGGAGTTGGAACTGCAGTGAAGTGTTCGATATGAACCGTTTTATGCTTCGCCTCCACAATTGTCATCTCAAGTACTATGTTCAGACTTTCCTAAACCCATATATGTTGTTCTGTACATAAAGCTTATTATCTTTAGTCCTAAGTTTCTTTCTCTTGATTCAAATATATGCTGAGTTCTTCGTTTACATGGGCGTTGTTTGCAGATGGTTAATTCACATATGCCGTCTTACATCGTTGCGATTCCGATCTGCGCTGCTATACAGTTAGTTTGAAAAATTATGCGTAGTGAACACAGGAAGATTAATCTTGAAAAATATTGTGGTTATAGTTTCTTCTTCTTATTTTGCAAAATTGGATTCTGTGATATCATGTTAGTACCTAAGATAGCTGTTTGTGTACGTTTAGTCACTATTAGGTCTACCTTTGAGTTTAACTTTTTATTAGAAAAGAGTTTGTCAAATGCAGCTGGGGATTGCAGTTTATGTATTGAATGTTACATATGATGATTTTGAAGGATCATTCTTGCAGGAAGCCATCAATATTGCTGCTAAACTTTGGGTTCTTAAATGCCTTATTTATGACTTATGAGATAAGTGACTCATTTTATGTCTGATTCTTTTTCTGACTTGGTTGCGTAACGTATAAGGTTATGAGCCCATCATCGCCTACTGACAAGCTTCTTCTGGTACAATCTCTGAGGAGAAGTGGCCATGTTGTTGCAGCCACCGAAGAGGGGACAAATGATGGTCCTGCGTTGCATGAGGTATAAATTTTTTGAACTTTGCATTTACTGAAAGTTTCTCTTTACCAAGTGTCTTTCTCATTGTTTTTAAACTTCTTGAGTGGATTTGCACCATATATTGGTCTTCCAATGGGAATAGCTGGAACAGAAGTATTAAAAGAGAGTTTATCAACATGACGATTTCTTTTGTTTCAGGCCATCAAACGTATAGTTCTTTGCGAGTAAAGTGAAGAAGATTCTTATGCTTGGAGGAGCTTTCTTTGCGTTACGGAAAGTCAATCTCACAGATGAAGCAAATGTCCAACACCGCAAAACCTCTTCTTGAATCTTTACAAATGATTAAGAAATGCAGGTTTCATGTTTTGTGGGTTTTTTCTTATTGTGACGTGGAAGTAGCTGCTGTTTTGTTGACGTAAGAATCTGTATCACCACCCAACTTAAACTAACAGGTGAGTAGAACTTCCTTATTCAATCTCTTCTTTAAACATTTTCGATGTCACATTGTAAATTTGTAATCCGCTGAAAGCAAGTCTCTTTACTTAGACAGCTTATCGTTGCGTGACTCCAAGGAAAACAAGCGAGATTGTTGAGTGACATGAAAATTCTACTGAGACTGGCATGTTAAATCTGACGTTTATGGTAAAGCAAGAAATAATTTTGTGGCATATGAGATTTTGACGTGGCATATATAGCAGTCCGGTATTTATAAGGAGGATGCACATGGTTTGCGCCTATCTTCCTAACATTTGTTATGATTTTTCTTAAATTGTGAAATAATCTAATATCAGTTACACTTTCTCTATAGAAAATACAATTATTCGCTTATCTTACTGCAATTTTTTAGGTGAATTTATTAGAGAATAGTATCACACAATCCTTTTTCTTTGTCATACTCATATGTCGTTTTTGTTAACACTACTTTTTGTTGATAATAAATTACTGTTGTTAATGATGCCGGTTTTTTTCTTAAAGAAAGGTCTATATCTCATCTGGTTTTGTTCCATATAAACTTGAAATTAGGTAAACTTCTTATGAGGTACTTATTTATGAAGAAGAGTCAGGTCTTTGTGTTTAGTAAATTGCATAGGGTGTGGTTTGTATGATATATCAAGTTCTAGAGGGTGAATTGCGTACAAAAATGTTTATTTTGGTTTGGGTCTAATTTGTAATGTTGTTTCTGATCATAAACCAGTTTGAGAAAATAGTATTTGTCGGTTTGTCGTATTCGTATGGTAAATATATTTTTACGGTTCTTTCGGTTTGCAAATAAAAATAATTGTAGTTTTTTTAAGTGTACTTCTGTGTTCATCTAACAATTCAGGATCCAAAACAACTAACATCAATTGACTGTTTAGAAACTTATTTATACTTTAGAAAAATCACATACACGTCACTAATTTCAATATTTTTATTTTCATATAATGGGGACTATACGACACCAACTAAATTGAGAACTTTAGAAATAAAATCACAATGATGTTAAAAAGTGTCTAAAAACGATTAAACTCTGTACTCATTTATTTAGTGTTCTCTTTTATTTGTCAAAAGATAGTTTTTAGAATAAAAAAGTAAATTCTTTCAAATAGAGAAAGATCAACTAATAAAATATATCTTAAAACATTTCGAGTTCTAAATCATAAATATAAAAAAAATTAATGAAAAGTAATCTCTCATATATATATATATAAAGGTTTATTTTGAAATTCGTAAGATATAATAAAAGATGTAACACTATCAATTAAAAAATACAGTAAAAACACGACCAATAACATATGTCAATAAATATTATAATTTTGACAAATTGTTTTCCACTTAAATTCGTAGTACACAAATTATGATATTTGTTTTTGCCATAAAAGAGAAAGAAATTTCATACTTTTTGTACTACTGAGTTAAATTGAAAACAATTTGTTGAAAATAAGTAGCATTCATCCTTTCGTACTAACATGAATGCCCACTAGGCTCAGAATGAGGTATTTTTAATCCCAATCAACAGAATACAATTAATTTCTACAAGAAACAATACAATTATTTACAAAACATAATTAGTAAAACACTCAAAATTAATGAAAATTTCACTATAAATTGAAAATTGAATATAAACTGAAACAAACATATATTATAAAACATCAATTGGTGTTACATAATATATTATAAGTGTTATTTATGAAATTATTAAAACTATTAATATATTACTTCAAATATAAATTTTATAATTTTATCACATTACAGTTGATTTAGCTTGGAAGTGGGTGTATTAATTTATTATCATGAGAAAATTGGTTAGTGAAATAATATTAAAATCTGATACTCTTAGAAACAAAAAAAATTACTTATTTTCACTTTAGATTTTCTTCAACTATATAAAATAGAAATAAAAATCAAATTGGAAAAATATAAATCATTACATTTTCCATTTATTTAATTTAAAATTTTTGTGTTCGGTAGCAAAAACATTGTTAGTTGTTTTTTTTTTCAAATCAAAACAACAAAGTTTAATACATTAAAATTTGATCTTAAAATAAAAACATATTATATTTATTAGTTTCAATATAAAGTAAATTTTCAACTATTTTATAAAATTAAAATTATTTTAATAAAAATAGTTTTAGAGTAAAATCTCCCGCCCGTAGGATGGGACAACCCCTAGTGTGTTTAACAACCGGATTAAACGGATAAATATACAGATAGTGCAAATTTATTCATCCGATAGTTACATGAAATAATGTTTTCAAAAAATATAACATATTAATACATTATAGAATGATTTATATAACATTCAGTGTACTATATGTAAGAAAAGATATATATATATATATATATATATATATATATATATATATATATATATATATATATATATATATATATATATATATATATGTATATTTATTTTTATTTTTTTCTAGTTTACGTTTTATGTAGATTGGATGTAGAAACAACCAATCTCACGCTGTAACACTCATTAGTGATTCTTTGGTTCAATATCCAGTTAATTGTGTTTGTACCTAATTTTATCTTTGCTTAATATATGTATACAAACATTATCTCTAATAGTCTTAAATGTCAAAATAAATAATTTTTTATATCTCTATATTTTAAGAAAAAATTGTCTTACCTAAAATATTCTTTAACTTAAGAACTCATATATAATTTCAAAATAAGTTATAAAAATATATATGTATATATAATATGATTTCATAAAAAAAAAGGGAAAGTTCAAAAAATAGTAATATTACATTTAAAAATATTTTTAAATAACACAAAACATACTTTTGAAGTAATAAAATACTTTCATTATATCTATATTTTCTTAGATGAAAAATATAAATTTGTATAAATGTGATTTCATTAAAATAAATTTACACAAATAATCGTGATATTAGAAAAAGAAATAGTATTTCTTTTAAAACATAATTTTAAAAAATACAAAAAAATTCAAAGTAACAGAAATATTTTTATATATCTATCTATTTTCTTAGATGATTACATAAAATAATTAAGTAACATACAATGATATATGTTTAATTGATTAAAATAGTTTATAATTAGTATTATTGAAATATTTTATTTATTTTTCATGTATTTAGTAATTTAGTTGACTATAATATCTTTCAAAAGGTTTATTTTATTAGTATATTTTTTTATTATATATTTACTTATTCTAATTTTTTTTATTAAATGGTAGTATTACAATAGATGTTAAATGTAATATTTCTATTTTTTATATTGTATATTTACTTATTATCTATTTTTTATATTGTATATAGACTTAGTATTTATTTTTTCTTATATTGTAATGCCATGTGACATCTTTTGGGAGAAGTTTTTTTCGCTAATGCGGAAGTTTTATGGAGCCTCAAAAAGTCCATTTTATTAGTATAGATTTTTTAGAGAGATGTTTAATTTAGTTTTTTTTCATTTTTTCATTGTATATTTACTTATTGTTTATTTTTACTTATATTATATATGTACTTATTTTACCTTTCTTGATTTTATATCAAATAATAATATTATGAAAGATGTTTAATGTAATATTTGTATTTCTTATATTGTATGCTTATTTTATTATTTATATTTACATTTAAAAACATTTGGAAATGATAAAATTTAAACTTGTACATTTTTCAGATAGATGTTTAATGTAGTTTTTGCACTTCTTATATTGTGTATTTACTTATTATTTATTTTTTCTTATATTGTATAATTACTTATTTTGATTGTTTTGCTTTTATATCAAATTTTAATATTACAATAGATGTTTAATGAAATATTTATATTTCTTATATTGTATATTTACTTATTATTTATTTTTTATACATATTTCAGATAGATGTTTAATGTATTTTTTTCTATTTCTTATATTGTATATTTATTTTTCTTATATTTATTTATTCTTATATTATAATTGATGTTTAATAGCATATTTTATTTCTTATATTTTATATTTACTTATTATATATTTTACTATATATTTTCAGATAGATGTTTAATTTAGTTTTTCTATTTCTTATATTATATTTATTATTTTTCTTATATTAAATATATAATTATTCTAATTTGTTTGCTCTATATCAAACGATAATATTACGTTAGTTTTATTTTTTATATTGTATATTTACTTTTTATTTATTTATTGATTTTTATAATAACGCCACATGGTATCTTTCTGGAGAAGTTTTTTTGGACGCTTCATGAAATTTCAAAATGTTCATTTTATTAGTATATATGTGTTTAATAATGCTTTGAATCTATTGGACCTTAATATTTTGGGGCCCATTAATGCTAGGGTTTTTAAGACACAAGAAAACACTATATATATATTGTGTCTTTTCTAAATTTATGTAGCAGCCGTAATAGAGAGAAAATCAGGTATGTTCTTCTTGTAGATAGATTTTCTTGTAGACAGATCTTTGAAATTCCAAAGTATTATTTTTTCTCGTGGAAATAGCCAATTGGTGAACCACATTAAATTTCTTTATTTTTTTTCTGTTCATCTAATGTGTTATTCTGTTTATTCTCACATTAATGATGGCTAGCTTTAGGGCCACCATCAACAGTCTAAATTTACAGCAGGTAAAACAGATGATGTGGCAACTTCAAGCAAAGTGGAGGGAGTTTAAATGGGCTGTTTCTCTACTGCTTTTGACAGTTCTGCTGTATGTAGTTGTCTACCATTCGGCATCACTTGTTCCAAACTTTCCTGCGTCTGTGGCGCCAGTGGTGGCAGAGAAACAAGAAATTAACAACATTGATAGCGTTAGTAATCTATTCAGCTATGTAAATCATACTATATGAATACTTGAGTATTACATCTCATTTTTCCTTTTTATCACGGGACATATACATAATATAAGATTTATCCTAAGGGTAGGTAGTACAATACATAAAGTTATAAATTTACTATTCAATTGAAATGATAATTTAGCATTTTAACCAGTCATCAGAAAATAATAAGAGCATATATATATATATATATGATATAAGTTAGTAGTTCAACAAACCATATCTATTACAATATATTTGTTTTATTTGGTTGATAGATTGAGGCAGAAGATATGATAAATTTGGAGGGAATCTTGAAGGAAGCATCGATGAAGGACAAGAAGACGGTAATAATGACATTGATGAACCAGGCCTGGGCGGAGCCAAATTCGACGTTCGATGTGTTTCTTGAGAGCTTTCGAATAGGCAATGGGACTAGTAAGCTACTCCCCCACATCGTGGTGATGTGTTTGGACGATAAAGCCTACTCACGGTGCTTGGATGTCTTGCCTCGCCGTTGCATCTTGCTAAGGACTGCCGGAGTTGATTTCTCCGTCGAGAACCGGTACATGGTAGGAGATTATGTCAAGATGATGTGGCGTCGAATCAAGTTCTTGGGTTCTTTGCTTAAGCTTGGATATAACTTCCTCTTCACGGTACCTCTCTAATTAAGATTGCATTTTTAATTTAGAGGTGGACTTTCTGGTAATTAAGTTTGATCTGTTTGATAAAGTCAGTTTGAAAATCTATGAATTATAAGTTTCAGATTTGAGTAGATTTGTTAACATATCCGCAGGGTTTTGGATGAGAAAAAAAAATATGTCAACATATGATAGATAATTTTAAAATATAAATAAATATTTGCACAAAACACAAAGCAGGTTTGGGTTTGATTTAAAGAATTTTACTTTGGTTTAACTGGATTCAACTTGATCGCTCTAACAATTTATCTTCAAGCTGAATTACTTTTGAAAATTTTAACATAGTTTTCCAAATGTTTGTTATGATATAGGACATGGATACAATTTGGCTCCGTGATCCATTTCCTCGATTAGTTGCGGATGTCGATTTTCAGGCTGCTTGCAATCTATTTTTCAACGGAAATTTCAGCGACAGGCAGCACAATGAAGTCAATGGCGGATTCAAATTCGTCACGGCGAATCACAGAACAATCAAGTTATACAAATATTGGTATAAGTCCAGACTAAGGTTCCCTGGCAAACACGATCAAGACGTGCTTAACTATATCAGAAGCGATCAATACATAAACAAAATCGGGCTCGACATGAGGTTTATAGATACAGTCGATGTTGGTAGTTTCTGCCAACCAAACTGGGATATTACCAAAGTCAGCGTACTGCATGGGAATTGTTGCATTGGACAGAGTAACAAGGTCAAGGATTTGAGACAATTTCTTGAAGATTGGACAATATTTTTTGGCAATGGAAACTGGAAAAGAAGTTTTCGACAGCCGATGAATTGCCGGAGAAGTGTGGGATGGAGGCCTCCTAGAAAGCACAAAAGGAGGGGTTAATGCAGTTTTTATATATGTTGTTGAAAGGCTAAAGAAAATAGTCAAATAAGGGAAAACAAAAAGAAAGATCTATGCTTTCAAATTCTTACTAATAATAACTAGGTTAAACTTAAAAAAGCAAAAAAAAAAAAACAATAAACCGTTTCCCGGCGAGAGAATGTTAAATCACCGGTGACCACGTGTTAGGGATATCTGAATGTCGTCGGATTCAAGCTCAGCTCACTTAGCAACGCTGGAACACCATGCTACCACCTGACCGCTAGCACATGGTTAACTTAAATAAACAAGATTGAAAAGCAAAGCAAAATAGTCCCCATGTCTTAGTATGTTTGTTTTTCGCACTGTACGTAATGTGTATTTTTTATTAAATATCTTTAACAGCATTCTTTATGTAAACTTTCATCAGAGATCTCATATGGATGGCGGAGTGTACATGAGTGATCTGCGTAACTGCGTTCAAAACATAGTAGACTGGTCATGGACATGTCCATATAAGAGCTCGAACGGACTAGTCCAATTTTGTTCCGAACAAAAGGCGAGATGAATTGGTTAGTCAGTTAGAGGCCTAAGTATGTTAGGAAGTTAGACAAAAAATCGATTTACAAACAAATCATTAATGTCTAAACAAAAAAAAGAGTCCAAAATCATAATTGTTATAGTGAATAACTAAATAAATTGGATGAGTGGATGGAAGATAAAAGAAAAAGAAAAAAAATCTAAGCATCTATCATCGATTCATCGTCTACTAATTATTTGAGTGATCGTTGGAGGATTTTTTTGTATACTTTGGTAGACAAGGATCCCATAAAAACTTGTTTTGAGGAATGGGCCATACCTATTTGGATTTGGACATGCCAATTTGGACATATCACATATGTACATCTCACTTTCACCTGTAGGCGCCATACAAAATAAGGAATGAAACGTTTAATGTTCGACATTGCAAAAACATTCATGAGAACTGATCTCTTTTGGTTTTCCTATCTAAAAATTGTAATTGTAACTTAAAAGAAAAAACCTCATGTAAACACAAACGTAAAATTCACACACTTTCCTCCATATCTTGTATGATTGCATCGTTCTTTGGAATATTCTAATGACCATGTGGTTGTGTTGGAGACTTTAATTGAAACTTTGACTTCTATAAAACAAACATGGAACCAAACTCTGTAAGCTATCTGTCCATACCCCAAAAGTTTAAGAAACCAACAACTTTTTATTAGATATGTTACAATGGATACCAAAACACCAAGACCACTCTCTCCCATGGGGAGATTTAAGTTTATATATAAACCACAGCCGAAGGAAGACAAAAAACAAACACAAGAGGAGGTGAAAAAGAAGACATTTCAATACCAAAAGAAAATAAAAATCGTTAGAGGGATATTTCACAAGGTGCGTGAAACGTTCTTCCACGACAAATAGCTTCAAGATTTTCTCCCGCGTACGAGCACAACGGTGAAACCTCAACACCTAGTTTATTGGTTACCAAAAAATTTCAAAATATATACAAGTAACAAAACTTGTCGAAAAAGAATTATGTCATTTTTTTGGAGTTTTACCAGTTGCATATAAAGGCACAGAATGTGTAAGAAATCCACCAGCTGCTATGACCCAGCGTGTGTGTAGTCTTAGTACGGAAAGCCTCGCACTTTCCGGTGTGTCAAAGTTCGACCCATTTGCATTCTTCACTGGTGCAAACTCTTCTTCTCTTAACACCTACACATTAATTGCTCAATCCAAGTTTTTCATATTTTTTATTTCTTTTGTGTAAATGAAAAGATAATAGTTTACCTCAAAGAGTGCGGTTGAAGGAGCATAAGGAAACGAATCGAAAATGAATTGTTCTAGTTTCAGTCCCATTGTGTATCCATTCATAGACGGTATCTTCTTCTCTGCCAAATGGTAGCTGCCCGAAAAAAAAAAACAAATTTAACACACACATAATATAACATTCTGATATGTTGAGTTTGTGGAGCTTACACGCTGTCTTTTTCTAGGCCGGTCGCTACTTGATTTAGAAAGTCTAACGTGAACATGTGTAAGCACACCTGGTGACAAAGATGTGAATCAAAAATGTTTTTTCATATATAAGCTTTTTGCAATTTGGGCTGAGTTGTGAAGAAAGATGGTGTTTACGTTACTCCAGCAATATTGAAGACGTCCTGTTCGTTGATTAATAGCAGAAGCCATTGGCTGATCTAGCTCACTGTACTCAACTACAGTCAACGGTCCACCTTTTCCTCTTCTAACAAATACTCCAACCTGTTCTTGAGGGTATGCCTGTTATTATCATACACGCAACATTTGCATCATCAAGAAAAATTATTGACCACATAAAATGTGTGATCTTAGATACCTTCCGCACAACTTTTGCAGCAGAAGCAGCGCCTTTGTCGATAAAGTATCCTAGGAAAGTAGGATCAGCTACTCGAACCTGCTTTCCAAGATTCACCATTATATCCGAGTTAAGCAAATATATAAGGAGTCAAGAAGATTATACAAGAAAACTAACCAAAACATTGTCGACGCCATAGCAATCTACATATTTGATTCCTCTAGAAGCCATATCCTCTAATAACCTTGAAGACTTAAGAGCTGTAAAATCTCGGATTAGATTCAGCAAAACGAAGAAACTGTATTATAGTAAACGATCATAATCAAGTTTACCAGCATAGACTCCCCCGTTACCATCTGGAGCTTTAGCTAGCTGATAATACGTAAATCAACTCATAAAGACTTAAGTTACTAACCAAACATAAAACTTAAAGAGACTGGACTAGTTATAATATGGTACATACACTGAAAGGTGTCTCCATGATAAACTTCCCATCCTTTGAAATGCAAGGCAAAGTACCTTGTTGGAAGAAACTAATCTGTAGTAAAGTGATCAACACTTTTGGTCAGACACAAAAGGGATCAGTGTGAAGGAACATGTCTGTCTAACAACTAAGAAGCATCGTACTTGATCTGGTTCAAGGCCAAAGTACTTGTGACTTGAGAAATACTTTCGTGTCGCCTCATCAGTAAATGGACTAGTCATAATATACCAGTGTATTGTTACTGGCCGAGTTGGACCTGAAGATAGACAATTATTTTAGAAAAAGGAGTGTCAAAATATGGTAAAATGATACAAAATACATTGGAATGTAGAAGAGGAAGGCATGAGTCTCACCACCTTCACTCACTACTTGAGCAGCAAGTCTTTGGACACACAAGATTCTCTCTGCTTGAATCTGAAAGAGCGACTTCCCTGACGGTAGTCCAATATCTGAGATGGAATTTTAAGTAAATTAACTACCATGTTAAGTAACCTGAGCCCTATTCAGAGCATGACAAAAGATATCAGAATTCTAAAGCATAATATCCGTACAACTAAGAGGTGCATTCTAAGGAAGAAAATTATTTCTATTGCTCTGTATTTTCCAAGCAATGTTACTGTAAAGGAGATTAGGGAGAAGAAAAGCAGAAAGAAAATGAGAAAGTACTCACTGAAACATCCTTTGGGATCTGAAATTCCAAGCCTTGTTCCCTGTCATTAGTTTCATAATCAAATCATTTTCATTAGCAGATCTCTTGACAAATGTACTACAATGTGGCCAACAAAAGTTAGCTGGAATCTACTAAAAGCGGAGTAGTATTCTTTCCTTTCAACATCATTCATTTTCCTTTGTACAGTACGAGAGAGAAGAGTACAAAGAATAAACATCTGCTCACGTTATGTAATGAAGTAATTTCCAAGCAACTCAAATGTTTTAAATCCGAATTTTTATAACCTTCCTTACATCACACGGAACACAGCAACTTACTTAAGGTATTATATTAAAGTTACGGAATCCTATAAATAACATCTTTTCAGATCACATGGATCACTCATGATCCTTTTTCAATTTCTTATATTCCTCCTAGAAATCGCCATTAACTCAACTTACCCAAAATAAAATTAAGAAGACCCACCGACACTGATTTGTTTCTAAATAATCATATGATTGCCACTATAATAACCCTTCTCCGTTTCAGATTATAGCAATTATTATAAAGCAAAGATCGCATTAAAACCGTATCATCTACTAATCCCTTTTAGGTAGGTAAGCATTATTCGAAAACCCATCAAGAAGAGAATCATTTAGGCACTATCATTAGCTACTTGATTATAAAATTGGTTAATTAGCATCAACTTAACACAGAAGATTAAGAATAAAGTAATTATATACCTGTCCACCAGACAAAAGCACAACTCCTAATTTGCCTTCATAGATAGTCTTTAATCCCATCTTCCACCATTTCTCTCTGTCTTCCATTGTTCTTCCATCTACCGTAGAGACCCAGTTCTCCGGCACTGGCTCGATCGCCGCCACAGGCAAACCTAATAACCAACAAGAAACTGATGAAAAGACAATGCATGTAACGTAGAGACTTAAATGACATTTTGACGGAAACCTACCTTGAGAGTGAAGGGAGCATCTGATGATCCGATCTATTCTTGGAAGATCCAAGTTCTGGAAATTAGCCAAAATCAAGAACCAGTTAAAAAATAGTATAACTGATAATCTTGAATCTGAGAGTGAATCTAAAGGAGAAGACACCTCGATATCTCTGACGAGGAAATCTCGCTCGTCTGGTGAGAGCTCATCCAAAAGAGCGAAAACATCTTCTTGTCCATAATCTTTCAATCTCTCAACCAATGCTTGACGCGGCGAATTCACCCGAGGAGGAGATACCATCTCCCTCGTCGTCGCCGCCGCTGCAGCACCATTGTCTCTCTCCATCGACGCTGCTCCCATCTCTCTCTCTCTCTAGATCTCTGGAAGGTTAAGAATCAAATGTTATGCGGGTTTGAGACGTTTGGTCTGTTTTTTTAGTTCTCGGAAGGTGAGGAGAGGAGAGGGGTTGTTATAACACAAAGCCAGGAACAGTGGCGAAGAATATCAAATCAACGTGTAACAACTGGAGTTCCTAAATGACATATTTGCCCTTTTTGTGTCTCATGCATTCTGTCAGAGTTCTCCGACAGTTTGTTGGCGAGCCCCTCTGGCTTACCTAGAGGGTTTCAGATTTCGTTTTGTAAAAATTTGTTCTAATTATTTATTCTTCTTACTCAGATCCACATTTCCGAATACCGAATATAATAAAATAAATATACATTTTGTACCCGTCTACATTTTTGTTTGATAATTTTAAATGAAAATATTACGCTATAATAAAAATTCACGATTTTTTAACAGTTGAATAAAATTATTCTCTAATATATATATTGTCTTAAATCACAATTGTTCATTAATTGAAACTGAAAAAAGAGATCTCTTTTCGAAATTTATTAATCTATTGTTACTCTCATAGCTGAAAGTAAAATTCCGAGCGCTACGTGAGAATCTTTCTAGTTAAAAAGGACGTTATTTTGTGAGATTCTACAAACATATTAATGATATTCATAATTTGTGGATTCATACATGTGAACTTATTTGGTTTTGTATATCCATTCTCTTTTTTTTTTTTGGATCAAACTAGGGCTGGGCAAATAAACCGAACCCGAAAATCCGAACCGAATCCGATCCGATAAAAATGAATCCGAGCCGATCCGAACCCGACGTAAATACCGAATGGGTCTTGTTTTGTGGTATTTCAGGTTATGGGTATTATCCGAACCGAACCCGAATATAAATGGATATCCGATAGAACCCGAAATATTCAAAACCTCGAAAAGATCTTGTACCAAACATGATCTCAATTCCTAATATGTATCCAAAATACACTAAGAAATATTGAACATCTAAAATACTTATCTATTACATGAAGGTTGGTGGTTCTATTACATGAAGGTCGGTGGTTCTATTACATGAATGTTGAATCTTGTTCCTTATTTCATGAGATGGCCGTTGAATCTTGAAGTATTTAGATTTTGATTTTGTTTTCGTTAAAAAATGTTTCTCATTTCATGAGAACTTAGTTTTCGTTTTATGTTTTTATTTATTTGATTTTGAATGATCACGGTTGATGTTCCTTATTTTTGAATCGATTTTACTTAAGTTTTGGTTACAAAATAGGTACAAATCAGGTATTTTAAAACTGAAGAACCGATTTTACTCATGTTTTGGTTATAAAATAGGTAAAAATCAGGTACTTTTAAACCGAAAAACCGATTGGGACCCGAACCCGAAAGTATATTGGGTTGTACCGGTTCTTTGAAGATTCACTAACCCCGACCCGAACCCGATAGAACCCGAACCGGTCCCGAACCGAACTTTCATATAATCCGAATGGGACTGATTTTGATGAACCCGAAAAACCGAAACCCGATTGGATAAAACCGAAACCCGATTGGGACCCCGAATGCCCAGGTCTAGATCAAACTATACCCATTCTTTTTTTCTTAAATACATCGAGTGATATGTGAATCACCGACATGACGTTGGAACTTTTAATTGGGTGATGGACAAACAATTTGTTAAATTGTTTGGGGAACTGCGTTCTGATTATTGAAATTTGGAGCAATCGTATGGGTGGGTTGGAGATATCATCTTCGGTTTCTTTTAAGAGGCTAAAGACATTATCATTTGCGAGTTCTTAAAAAATATCTTAAGTTTATCCTGACAATTATAATTTTTTTAAAAAAGAAACTAGAACATTTCTTGCTGAAAGATTTGGGCTAGTTTTTATTTTTTAAAGAAAACTTATTCCATACTTGTTACTTTTTTGAACATCATACTATGGTGGTACATTTTAATGATTAACGATAATCCGCGCGCATGCACAGAATGAGTTTTTATTTTAATATTTTTTATTAAATAGTTTTAACATTTTGCAACACTACAATCTTTATCGATTGTAAAATAACGAATACAAATATTGGTCTCTTAAATGTATCATCGTTGTTGAAGAGTTAACGTATTACATGTCATTTTAATTATTTTTAAGACTTCATATGCACAAAAGAAAATTAAGTTTTACCACTGACACAAATCACAAAACTATATATAGGCAACATCGATTGTAAAATGACGAAAAAAAATTAATTTTCTGCTCTCAATTTGCTTAATATTAACTCTTAATAAGTTATTTCATTTTTACTTCTATAAAATTGTGTTTTCGTTCTTGTTTCTGTTTCACTTATATGAATTTTGTTTCTTTTTATATTTTTTCTGTGAATTCAGTGAATTACATAAGTGAAAGATGAACATCTGTAAAAATTAGTTTCACTTCAGATACATATATGATAATTAAACTTTTGAAGAAAATCACCGGTAAACTCTATTCAGAGGTTAGTGTTAAAATCTAATATATCAAGCTGTTATATAATATAAGTGTATACTCGAAATATAAATGTATGTCTAGTATATATTCACCAGTTCGGTCTAAAAACCGTCTAATTCTAGAACAATAAAATAAATTACTTATTTTATTAACCTACACTTTTGAAATTTAGTTATTTAAGAGAATACCGATAAAAAAAATATAATACTTTACCATTTTAGTATATGTAAACTATGTATAAAGTAACAACTGTTTGATTTATTAAATGATAAACCACAAAACTTATATTAAATAGTTCAAATCTCTCATTCTTACAATTACAATAGCTAGAGAGGGTATTAGGAAGAAACAAATATTAGACGAATGATCAAATCTCTCTTTCTGCGAACAAACTCAAAAGGAGGTGATTGAATCTTGTCATGATATTTCATTAGAAGTTTTTAGGAATAAAAATCAAGACTAAAATATTTAATCAGAATGAAATAATATATGTATATATATAGTACTTTCAATATTAAAAATCACTTTGATTTGAAGAAGTGTATTTCTAGGATTGTCAGGATCAAATAACATATTAGAAACCACGTATTTAAAAAATAATATGTATACATAAAGGTATATACATTAGAGTAATCACATAAATCAAACCAGTACTATTTGTTTATTTTAAATCATGTTTTTGGTATAAAAATCAAAACAATCATTTTATTTACTTTATATGGTATATAATTAAAATTTAATGATATTGACATAGATATAGATGTAGTATATTTTAATATAAATATTTATTATTGACACTTTTTACTCATATGATTTTACTAACATTTGTATATTTACTATAACAAAAAAATTAAACAGATAATCACAAAACTTTTAATGTGAGATTTATCAATACAAAGTTACAAAATTAAAATATTAAGATCTCAATCATTTTCAATGCAAATTTTGAAATTAACATATTTTATATATTTTATATAGTATATAATTTAATTTAAATGATATATATATATATATATATATATATATATATATCTATATATATATAATATGAATCTCTATTAATAAAAGCATTGATATTTGTATCTTGTTTGAACAGAAAAAAAAAGTGAAACCATTGATCACAAAATTTTGAGTGTTGGACTTCTTTTTACATTTTTAATAATTTATAACCGTTTTAAAAAATTCAAAATATAACATATAAGAAAAAATATATTTTTTAATAATATAAAATTAAACAAAAAGAGAGAGGATACAAAATTGTTATCAAATATATATTATTCATAATCATTTATTGTCGTATATATGTTAATTATATTAGGCAATTCCGTAACTTTTATTTAAGAAAAGTATTGAGAATATTATTTTTTACACTACTAATCAATTTGATAGTTGGTTTAATAAAAAATATAACCTATATTTTTACACTACTAATCAATTTGATAGTTGGTGTAATGCTCCATGATTAATATATACGAGTTTTTATTAGGTGTATAGTTTTCGCTGGTTGAAGTATAATTTAAGATATTTTTTTCTTCCCAATAAATTATCTCTTTAAGATTGTTAGGATAATCTATAATATACGAAAAGGGTTATATCCTATTAGAAATGAGTTTTCTGACATGTCACAGATAAGATAGCGGGCCAAATTTCTGCAAGAAACCATGGACTAATAATAACTGAAATCTAACAACTTAAAGCAAGCCCATCTCTTCCTAAGACCAAAATTTACCGACGGCAAGAACTTTTCCATTCACTGCACGCGTCTCCTCAACTTCACCTCCTTTTCAATCCAGAAAATAAGACGTTGTAACTCTTCCTTTCCATGTAGTTAATTCACCTCCACCACTACTACTCATTAAATTATCTCCTTTATTCTTTCCAAATGATCGCTCCAACTCCCTCTGTTTCTCTGGCGATGCGATCGGAAAAATTCAACAGCAATTCTCCATTTTCTCTGTTTTCCTGGCGACATCTCAGGTAATCTGAGATGGATCTAAGTTCCCGTAATCCACTTGGAGGGTGGAAACACCCTGGTTCTTATTGAAGAGCTGGTATGAGTTCTGATTTCTAAATCTTAGTTGCCATCAGATTCAATATTTTAAAACAATAATTCAAATCCTTTGCGACAGTGAACAGTGATGCAAAGCTTCAGATCATCAAATCGGGCTCCACGATACCAACCTCACATCAAACCGACAACCACTTACATCCTCAGGAATTAATATGCGAGGAAAATCAAGAACATCTACAAAGTTGCTGATCAAAGTCCCACTTATATGAAGATTTTGAAGCTAACTGTGGGTTCAGGAACCTCTATTGTGAGTGTGATTACACATGAGATCATTTATTCTTTTTGAGTTTTTGACTCTTTTCTCTTTCACACATATTGTATTCAGATGAGGGGAAGGTGTAAAAGATTTCGTCCCGGGAACATTGGACTTGGAAGTATGAGGAGATAAGACAGAGGCGGAATAAGAGCAACCTGATATTTTTGTATAATGCTGAACTGGATCCAGAGATCGTTTGTGGCTGCGATTGCATCAACGGCAAAGGGATTTGTGTAGTGTCCACCATAAATAAGATCGATAGGTCAGGGGCTTCTTCTTAATCAATCAAAAATGCAAAACCCCTTCCTGAGGACCAACAAGTAATAAGGTTCTGCTTGCATTATTCACTAAATAATGTTTCACTCATTTACAAAATCAAAGTGCCTTATTTTATTGTGATGGTTACAGGTCTCTGCAATGGGCATTGTCGAGAACTCTTTTTATTAGTATCTACATATGCAATCACTTTAAAGAGATCAAGGAGCCTTGACTATACAAGGTCTATTATTAATCCGAGCTTTTTTATTTCTCAATGAACAGGCGTACAAAACAAAGAAACTTTGCTATGTATCGGTCATGCAGTGGCACTTCTGAGCTGTTGGGTTTGGTTAGAATGTGTTTCAACAATGTGAACCAAACTGTGATCGAGAATCATAGATTTAATTTCTCGACTAAATGTAGGTCCACAATGTACGACTACGAAACTTTATGTAATTGTCAGAAGCTTCTTGAGAAGATTTACGGTGGGTTGGTAGAAACAACAGCTGGCAAATTAATAGTAATGTTTTCCAATGTAAAATACTGATTGAAAGTGTATGGTTATTTTGTTTATTTATGAATGAATATTACTATTGTCCGTTTTTAACTCTTTCTGTTACCATGATCGACTTAGACGGTGCGAAGAGCTTTGAGAATGAAGAAGGTGTATCAGGATACCTGCGACCGTTCAGTCAAGCATATTCACACGGATGTATAGATTGATGGCGCAGACAGGAAAACTCTCCAATGTAGGAAATGGTGGCTCTGGATGAATCTATTGAGAGGTTGCTACACAACAGCAAAGTGTTTCTCGACCGCCAGTGTCACACTCGTGGCGGAGAAGGCAGCAGGGTCTACGTGGCTATCAGGTTTGAGAGAATCGGATCTGAATATTACTTTGTCTGTTTAGTCTATCCCTTTTCATTACCCTGTTTCTGAAGTGGTCAAGTTAGACGCTGCGTTTTGTTGCATGTGTGAGTCAGAGTAAAATGAAAACGGTGTCTGAGGAGAAGATAAGATGTTCAGGAACTCGAAGACAAAACCAAAGAAGTACCAGAGCTGAAGACATAGAGACATACGAAGAAACTTAATTAATGGATGATCTAGAGAGAATCGCGAGGCTGAAGCTAGCAGATGCAGACATGTTACAACTTAAAGCTAACAAAGCATAACGGGGGCTGAGAGGTTGTAAAGATTCTACTACGAAAATGGATAGGTTTGAAGAAGAATGTGCAAGTAACTATCTGATACAGAGGTTAACCAAGGCTGAGGCAGAGAAGCAGTATATCTTTGAGAAGAATAAGCTGAAGGAAAATTTCAAGGATCGCATCACAAAGCGGTGGTGATGGTGGTGGTAGTGGTGGAGAGTCTGGAGACCCGTCACATGGGTTTGATGTACTCAAAGATCCGCGATCCTTTCATGTCCGTTTGATGCTTCTTCCCTTCTAGATATATGTTCAGATTTCATATCCTAAAAGGCTAAAACTCATATCTTTGTTTTGTGAATTGAGTGTTTATTTTGTCAAAAAAAAGTGAAACGAGTGTTTATACTATTATTAACTTTAATCTCTTAATCTAAATTTGTTCTGAAGACTCTGTACATTTACATATATATTTTTACGTCATCACAGTGTTCATATATCTGTTTTTTTTTGGGTCATCACATGGTTAAAATAATAAAATTGTTTATTACTTGATTCCAAGTCTGTTTAAATATTGTTTATATGATATATCAAGTTTTGGGTGGTTGTTTTCAAAGTTTATTTTATATTTGGTTTGTGTTTTATTTTTCATTTGTAATGTGCTCTCATAAACTGGTTTTAGAAAATAATATTTTGGTCAATTTTGGATTCAATTTATCATGTGAGAATACATATTTTCTATGATTACAAATATCCTAATAAAAAAAAAGAAAATTTACTTGGAATTTAGTCTACAAAATTATGACTTAAATTAGGCCTGTGCGTTCGGATCTTCGGGTCGGGTTCGGGCCGGTTCCTTTCGGTCCGGGTTTTTTGGGTCCTAAATATTTAGACCCAATAGGTACTTAGAAATTTTCGGTTCGGGTCGGTTCTTCTCGGATCCGGGTTGGTTCGGGTCTATAATTAAAATACCCATAAAATACCCATAATTTTTCGGGTCCACATCGGGTCCGGATCGGGTTCGGGTACTTAAGATCTAAAAAAGACATGACATACCCAATTCTATCAAATTTATTTAATATTTGACATATATATCTAAAATTTTACAAAATAACCTAAATGAAACTATTAATAATTAACATAAAACATTTTTAAACTCTAAAGTTTACATTTTAAAGCTTCATATTACTTAAACAATATTACAAAATAATAACAAATGTTGTTAACAAAAGATATTTCAACTAAATCATAAAATAATATATATAAAATAGAACACAAAAACATTATACTTTTAGATATACATGTTTTTAAGTCGGATACAAATCGGTTCTTATCGGGTCAGGTCTATTCGGATCGGTTCTTTTCGGGTCCGGGTCTATTCGGGTCGGTTCCTTACGGTTCCAAGTCCATTCGGGTACAAAAAATTAGACCCAAAAGGTACTTATAAATTTTTGGTCCGGATCCGGGTCGGATATTTTTGGGTCGGTTCCGGTTCGGGTCTTCGGGTCCAGGTTAAAATGCCCAGGTTGTATATTTTGTATAATTTGTTTTGGTTAAAATGTTAAGAATATTTTTGAATAGTTATATGTCACTTAAATTTTGAAGTGCACAATTTCTCATAACTATACAATTTATTATTGGAAATGAAAATTTCAAAATTTAAATATAGTTTTATTTTTACTTCAGAATAATTTTCCCTACAGATGATATTCCTAAAACACGGATACACTACATAAATATTGTGTATACTTTAATATAACTATAATAATCTTAATTAATAAAAATAATTATACATGTGTAAATAATCATACATGTGTAAAGGAAGATGGTATGGATTTATTACATGCATTATTTGGGAGATAAACATCAACATAATCTGAAACAGCAGCTTGATACTTCTCTCAAACATATTAGCTATAGAAAAATGTTATGTATATACTTTCTATATACTCACTCACACATTTCTATATAACATTTTTAAGTTGTGTAGATATAAATATATGCCTAAATATTATAAGTGACTTTTTTTTATCGATCTAACTATGATGATCGGTCATGGTATAGAGGTTATCTCATAGGAACGGATATAAGTTACTACTTAGTTTTGGTTCCTTTTATGTTACATGCATGATTAACATCTATTCATTATAGTATAGCATGGTAATAGGCCCAAAAAGATATTCTTTTTCATATATTGCAATAAAAAAATTAGAATCATTCAATATATGACACTGTAACTTTTTATGTCAAATTATTAAATAATGCTTTCATCAGTATCAAACACATTTGAAATATATTTTTTCCTGGGTCAGTCTAATTTACATGATATTTTTTTGACTAATTTATATGATGTTACGAGTTAGATCTTACAAATTCAATCTATCCTAAATGCTGTATCCGTCTTCTATTGTTCTATTGAAAACCAGTTTTATAAGTGATCACTTACATCCTGGTTTGCAAATAGTGTGATGCACATATCTCTATGCTTTACATTATATGGAACCGATATAGTAAGGAAACCTAAATGGAATTATTAGTTTAATTGACCACAAAGAAGTGGATGAAACAAACAATTTTTGAAATTCAAATAATATACAAAACATATGCAGTTAATCTGTTGAAAATTATAATAAATAAATAGCAACATGTTAGCTAAAAATAACTTCAAATTTATTACCAAACTAATATTATCTATTAATTTTTATTTTTGTGATATGGATAATTAAAAAAACGTAAACTTAAAAACAGCTCATTTTCCGAGTTTATGAAGATTAAAGATTTTTAACTAACACAAAAAAAATCAAATTATTATCTTTATATTGGATTAATATATAAGTGTTTTGGATAAAAAGATTTCAGACACTATTAAAATATTATTTTTTTCTCCTATGTAAAATAGTGTAGAAATGTACAATTAACATCAATTATGGAAAATAATTGTGATAAAATTAGACAAATGTAGCATGAGACACAACAAAGAAAAAATAAAATTCATCAATTGAAGAAATAACAACTGTTATCATATTTTTTATTGTTTAAACCTACAGTTTTGTTTTAAAAGAACTAGGGATTAACCCGGGCTACGTCCGGGATTTTTTATTTTTTCTAATTTAAATTGTTAAATCATTTATATTTAGGTTATGATATATATTTATATAAATGTTAAGATACATGTCATAATTAAAATTTGTTTTTAAACTTTAACACGTTTAATTAACATATTTTTTACTATTTAAATATGTTTTTGTAATTTTGTTAGCTATCTATTTATCATATTTAGCAAAACTATATGTTGAGTGTTGGAATAAATGTTTTAGATATTTAATTAAACTGTAGAATATTTTTGGATCGACCACATGCTCAATAATCGATTGATCCGTAAAAAGATGGTCGATCTCCTTGGCCATGTAAATACAATTTTAGCAAAAATATCTTTGATTTTCAAATATTAAGTATATAACTATTCTTTTGAATATTGTTTATGTAAATATTTTTTGTGATGTTTGAATTTGTGATGTTCGTATACTTAACCTAGATGATATTGATGTTTAACAATTTATTGTTTTCTGGAAATAGAAAATAATGATATATCAAAACGTATCTAATACTTGTTAAATAATAGTATAATGTAAATTACATTCATTATTTGAAAATAACCATTTGTTGTTTTTATTTTTTTTTAAATCAGAAATTATTTTTATTTAAAACATTATTCAGATATAATATAATAGTTTAAGTTTGGAAGATTAATATATATATATAAATTATGTATATTTTTAAAAAATATTTTAAGATATTATATATTGAGTAACTAAATAAAAGCTGAATTTCTTATCTTGAAAATCAAATATTGATATTTTTGTCTTCACGTTAGACTCACCAATCCATCATAGTGTGAGGTTGATGTTGATGTTATAATGAGTTTTATAGGGACTTTCTTGATGTAAAACTATACATTTTTATTTTTTTTGTTTAATATGGTATTTCCATTTTAATATAATTTACTACCATTTTAAGATAGATGTACATTTTAAGATAGATGCTTAAATCTTAATGTTCTTTTTCTATTTTTTAAAATGTTTATTTCTATTTCTTAAATTTTTTTACGTAATATCTATATTTTATATTTTAAAATAGATATTTAAATCTTAATGTACTTTTTCCATTTTTTTAAATTGTGTATTAACTTATATTATATATTTTACATTTTAAGATAGATGTTTAATGCTTAATGAACTTTTTCCATTTTTAAAAAAAAATTGTGTATTTACTTATTATTATATAGATAATTCATATATTATATATTTACATTATCTACTTATTATTTATTGATAATTCATATATTATATATTTAATGCTTAATGTTTATTTCCACTTCATGACTTTTTATTTACTTAATATCTCTATTTTACATTTTAAGATAGATGTTTAAATCTTAATGTACGTTTTCCTTTTTTTTTTTAAATTGTATATTTCCATTTGTTATACTTTCTATTTACGTAATATCTATATTTTAAATTTTAAGATATATTTTTAAATCTTAATGTAATTTTCCGTTTTTTAAATTGGGTATTTACTTATATTATATATTTACTTATGATTTATTTTTCTTTATATTGTGTATTTCTATTTCTTATACTTTCTATTTACTAATAATTTTATATTTTAAGATAGATTTACATTTTAAGATAGATATTTAAATACTAATGTACTTCTTCCATTTTTTTAAATTGTGTATTTTCTTTTCTTATACTTTCTATTTGGGTAATATCTATATTTTACATTTTAAGATAGATGTTTAAATCTTAATATACTTTTTCCATTGTTTTTAAGTTGTGTATTTCTTTTTCTTATAGTTTATATTTACTTAATATCCATATTTTACATTTTAAGATAGATGTTTAATATTTAATGTACTCTTTCCATTTTTTAAAAATTATGCATTTACTTATTATTGTATATATTATTCGTATATTTATATATTTATAATATTTACTTATTATTTATTTTTCTATATATTGAGTATTTCTCTTTCTTATACTTTATATTTAGTTAATATCGATATTTTATATTTTAAGATAGATGTTTAAATCTTAATGTATTTTTCCATTTTTAATGTAAAACGGCAATGTTTAATACAAGAACTTTGACAAATAGTCAAATAGTTATATTTATGTTTTTTTTTTTCTTTTTTATATAAAATGGTAATGTTACATTATGAAGATAAGCCATTTCTTTTAGTGAAAATGGTAATCTTACATATGTTTAATGTAGTTTTTCTATTTTTTTTATGTTGTATGTTTACATATTATTGTTATTTTTAAATGTAAAATGGTAATACTACATATGCTTAATATATTATTTTCATTTTTATGTTGTATGTTTACATATTATTTATTATTTTCTAAATTATATATGGAGATAAACCGTCTTTTTTTTAGTGAAAAATGGTAATTTTACATATGTTTAATGTAGTTTTTCCATTTTTATGTTGTATGTTTACATTTTATTTTTTTTAAAATAAAAATGTAATATGATAATCTTACATATGTATAATGTAGTATTTCCATTTTTTATGTTGTATTTTTACATATATTTATTATTTGCAAAATTATATAGAATGTTTTTTGTTTTTTTTATAAAACGGTAATGTTACATTATGAAGATAAGCCGTCTTTTTTTTAAGTGAAAAATGATAATCTTACATATTTTTAATGTAGTTTTTCCATTTTTTGTGCTGTATGTTTACATATTATTTATAATTTTCGAAAATTAGTAAAATTAAAATGTAAAACTATATTTTATGCAACTTGTCATCTTTCGGGAGAAGTTTTTTTGCTGATGTGGACGCTCTATGGAGCCTTAAAATGTCCATTTTATTAGTAAGGATTTTTTTTATAAAACGGTAATGTTACATTATGGAGATAAACCGTCTTTTTTTTTAAGTGAAAAATGGTAATCTTACATATCTTTAATGTAGTTTTTCCATTTTTTATGCTGTATGTTTACATATTATTTATAATTTTCGAAAATTAGTAATATTAAAATGTAAAACTATATTTTATGCCACGTGTCATCTTTCGGGAGAAGTTTTTTTGCTGATGTGGACGCTCTATGGAGCCTCAAAAGGTCCCTTTTATTAGTAAGGATGTAAAACATAAATTTTATAATATATAAAAGAAGGAAACCCCTAACAAAAATTATATCACAATTATAAAAAAGTGCAAGTCACAAAACCAAATGCAAAACCGCAAACAACAATACTCAACACTCATTATATACCTAAACATATAGAAAAGAGTGGAGTAGCACATAAATGAAAAATTGAAGAATACAATATGTAAAACCTTAATATAATACATATACTCTCTCCGTTTCAGTGTGATTGTTTTTTCAGAATTGTGCACACATATTACAAAAATATTTAACTTTCTATATTTTAAAAATAAAAACATCATTACTTATACATCTAATCACATTTCAACTACAAAAAATAGAATGGAGAACATAAAGAATCATATATCATATAATATTAATAAATTTATATTAAAATTTTAAAACTACATTTATTTTCAAATAAAAACTAAACTCTAGAACAACAAATGAAATGTAAAGGAGAGAGTAGTAAAGATTTAAAAATATAAATGGAAAAATATACACCATACAAGAAATAAACCATTAAAATTGAAAGATAAAAATAAAGGTAGGTGTATACTTACACCTAATTATATATAAAATAGAAAAATATACAACATAAATAGAAATTTAATGATGAAAAATAGATATTTTCACAAAATTAAAAACATTAAAATGAAAAGGAAAATCATATCTGTAACTGTATTAATCCCAAATATATAAAATTTAAAACTTATATTAATAAACCATATGTGACATTTAAAACTAATTAAAACAGTGCAGAAAAATAATATTCACTGTAACACCATTAACAAGAGTTTCCTTCAACAATTTGATAAACATTACTCAAATGTTTAAATGAAAATTTTAAAAATACAACAAAATATAATGATATACCATGTATAAGTGAAAGGAAAACAACAACTAAAAAGAAGAAAAAAAGAACATCAATCTCATTTTTCTATTTAGTGTGTTAGTAATGATATCCATTAATTGGTTTAAGAATATAAATTTTATTTGATAATATTAATATATTTGGCTGGCACACTAAAACAAAGCAAAACTAAAAAAAAAATATATAGCTCTTAAATATTAATAAAATACAAATATAAACAAAACAAATTATATAGTAAATAAAATATTATAAATGAACAGATTAAAATGCATAAACCGCGCGTAGCGCGGTGAAAAGTTCTAGTGTTCTATAAATGTTTTAAATGGTATAAAACCATGAGAATATCGCAAGATATTACTGGCCGCATATATTGTTGGGAAATTGTTTAAGATCGGTTTTTATGTTAATTTAATTGAATAAAAAAGTTGCATACAGAAATAATGAAATAATTAATACTATTAACAATAAATGATAGTGGCATATTTTGTAAATACTTGTAAAATAGAAGGGGACCTAAAAAAAACCTTCATTTTTAATAGTATAGATATTAAATATACTATGAAAAAGTCAGTAAAATGTATCTCACTAATGTTGATTCCTAATACATATATTAGGTATATAAAAATAAACTATAAACATAGTTACAAATTGCAAATCTAAAGGATAGCCTTTTGCTTTAAAAAAAAAGGGAATTTGATGCTATAACCATAAAAATTATAATTCACAAAATAACCATATATATATATTTCTTTTTTGACAACGAACGGCCATTCTATTACTCAAAGAACTTGAGGTGGTTTGGGTAACCAGACCAGAATAAAACAACCAATGGAACGAAGCTTCCTATAAAAGGATCTAGCAGACTTAGCTAACGAATCAGATATTCCATTTTGTGTTCGTGGGATGTGAGAGATCTTGAATTATGGAAAACATAGCTGGAGCGTCTTTATTGCTTCCAATTGAGTCGCAAAACTTGGCCAAGCTTGAGGTTCTCGTATCATTGCTATTAGGTCTTTGCAATCTGTTCTAAAGCTCTGACACGAGGAATGTAGAAACATGCTCTCCATTGGCCACCTCAGTGCCTCCACTTCTGAATGCAAAGCAGTCTCCCTCCTACTTAAGTTGCACATTCCCATAAGCTGGGTCTGTCCCAGGCTATCCTTCCAGACCCATCCGCAGCCACTAAACTGTGCCATGGAAGTCCATGATCCATCCACCATACATATATTATCCAAGCTTATGGTTTGGAGTTCCTCATTATGAAGCTCTTGTGGAGTATCCGGTACCCTCTCATTTGCATTAAACCAAGCATGTCATTCACTTTCAGCATATCTAACTAGCTCCATAGTATCTCTGTCTATTTCCCTAAACAGTTTATCATTTCGGGCCTTCCAGATATACAAAATTATCCAAGGATAAGGATCCCCGTCAAGCTCTGGCACATCAGTGTCGTTCTTCCTCCAGAAGAGATAATCCATGTAGGCTTAAATACTGGTTAAAGGAAAGATGTTAGGAGCAAATGGTGTTGATGCTAGGGACCACACGTTCCTTTGCCTAAGAGTATCTCCAAAAATGACACCAAATTTGGTGTTGAAATTACATCAAATTTGATGATTTGGTATCATAATATTTTTGTCATCTCCAACAATGATACCAAATTTAACACCAAAAGTAATAATATATCATTTGATTTATTTTAATTTTAAAATTTTATATTTTTATTATTTGTAATTGACGGATAATTTAACTATCACAATTAGATTATTATTTATATCTTTATTATTTGTAAGTGATACATGATAATAGTCATTTAGTGATTTATTTTGAATATAAAAATAAAATTTATTTAATTATTTGAAAATAATTTGAAAATATAAAGAATTCTCCATCTGTTCCTTATAGATCCATTTTTTAGAAAAACATTTTGTTTCAAAAAGATACATTTTTCACATTTTCAAAATATTAATTAATGAAAAATTATACTTTTCAAAAAATAAAATTGTGTTTAATAAAATTTCATTGGTTAAAAGTTATTGGGAATAGTTAATTAAGAGAAACAATGCATTGGAAAATACAATTTTAAATTCTTTATTAATAAGTGTGAAAAAAACTATAACATGGATCTTTTAGGAACGGAGGGAGTACAATATAATTATGTTTAATTAAAAATTTGATAATGATTGAACTATATTATTAAGTCAAACATATGCATTTTAAAGATTTTGTGTGACTGTCACACATGCAATCTTCGAATGCCCACCAGCCCGTCAAGTATGATCTTTATCTTCAACTCCGACGTGCCCAAATATTTTTCCGGTATCGAACGTCTACACAAACATGGATTATCTGTTCTGGAGGAAAAATAGTATCATGGAGCCAGAGCAAGATAGGGATCCTTATCCCTGGATAATATGGTTCATTTGGAAGGCTAGAAATGAAAAACTCTTCAGAGGAATAGATAGAGATCCTCTGGAACTGGTTAGACATGCTGAGAGTGAATGCCAGGCATGGTTTGAGGCTAATGAAGTGGTTCAAGCTGCGACACAGGACACTATGAATGAGGAACCCCAAGCCGTATGTTTGGGAAATATTTGTCTATTAGATGGATCTTGGACTCTTTCAGCTAACTTCAGTGGATGTGGATGGACATGGATAGATAGCTCTGGGAATATTCAGCTTATGGGGACAAAAAAATCACTCGACGGGAATTGGCCTTGCATTCGGAGGTAGAAGCACTGCGGTGGGCGATGGAGAATATGCTGCAGCACTCGTCAGCACTCGTCCTGCCAGAGCTTTGGGACAGACTGTAAGGAACTGATTGCTATGGTTAAGGATCCCCAGGCGTGGCCAAGCTTTGCGACGGAATTGGAGAGAATAGAGACGCTACAAATCTGCTTTCCGGACTTCAACATCACTTACGTTCCATGAGCGCATAATCAGACTGCAGATTTTTTAGCTAAGACTGCTAGATCTTTCCGTAGAGAGTTATACTTTGTTGGTTGTTCTATTCCGGTCTGGTTATCCAGGCCACCTCAAGTTTGAGTAATAGAATAGCCTTTTGACGTCAAAAAAAAAAAAAAAATTTGTGTAATGCATAGTGTTATACCAAATTTGGTGAAATATTATCAATTTTAGTGTTTTGTTGGAGATAAAATTACACCAAATTTGGTGTTACGGTGTCTTGGTGAAGATGGCCTTACGTCACTATTATTTCCATCTGTATCATCTCCATTATCTTTTATGTTCGTGTCTCTGTTGGTTAAAGTCATCATGATTTTTCTGATCAAAAGTCTTCATGAATTTAAGGTCAAAGAAATTCTAATCCAGAAGGTTTTATCTCAGATCCTTTAATTTAACATGTATCTATATACTTATAAAATTAACACTTTTTTAATAAAAAACATTAACATGATATTTGTATTCAAATATTGTCAAGCTTAATTATATTATAACAAATAAAATATTTTAAGCAAAACAAATATAGGTTTGTGTAAGGATAGTGGAGATCTGAGAAATACTTTTGTATCCAGATTTTAAAATTTTTTTGTTGCTAACACTTCATAACTGAATCGATTCACAAGTTTATGGGAAAAAAAATTACCAACATTTTCTGTTAACTTGTTTGCATTTATATATGGTTTGTGCAGTATTTGCTTCAAACCTCTGGTTTGTTGCAATAGTTGAGTTACCGGTGTTCGGGTTGTTCTGGCGTTCTTTCGCAAGTAGTTATGAAATGAGATATATTAGGATCTAACTGATACTTTTCAAAAGAATACGAGGAATGAGAACAAAATGAATGAAAATAAAAAAAATGAGGAAAACATATTCCTTTATCAAAAATATTAAGGACTTATACGTAATAGACATTCGTTGTAAATGGTATAAATTGTAATGAATGATAAGGAATTAACTATTTTCACTCATTCCCTTGGTCACCATTTAGTTTTTTTGGTATTGGGTGGAACCATTTACTGGAAATGGATCATATTTCATTTTGGGACTGGTTTTGATTATATTGTCTCTTTTGTTTGGTCTGCGTTTCTTTCATGGTGATTTTTACTATGAATAGTCAATTTTGACTATATTTAAGATTTGTACTTTGTAGTTAAACCACATTCAAAGGTAACTTAACTAAAGTTAACTCGCAATAAAATTGATGAATGCAATTAAAGAAGAATACTTATTTAAACTATCAAAACTATTCTCATGTCGAAGTAGAGATGACAATTTGAAACCTGGACTGCTGGCCTGGTCCGTGAAGGATTGCTGCGGGGCGGATTTGGTCATAGGTTTCTACGCCCGAAAAGAAAGCGGGTCTCGCAAATAAGTGTCATGCAGTATTGGGCTTTCAGCAGGATGGGCGTCACTTGGACCCATGGGATAGTTAAGAACCGTAGGATAGTAAGAACCGCTTCACCGAAAGAATCTTTTACATTTTCACCTGAAAAAGGAAATGGGAGAGAGAGAGCGACGATGGTGACTTGTTTGAATGATATATTTTTACTGCAATTCTTCAGTTCTATTTAGGACAAGACGAGCATACGTTAGTTTGAATGAAGTTACATGCTAAGAAGAATTGATAATGTTGTGACTTGTTTTTGCAGGGAATGAAGTTGTCTCGTGTTCCGTGGGCCGGCTCGCAAAAGCCCATGTTATACTACATACATGTATGATTTGCAAGTTCCTGATAGCCTTAAACATGTGTTATTGCCCTATATTTTATTCAGTTATATTGGGGGGATTTGATTTAGGTAGACTACAATGCAATGCAAGACAGAGTAGTTTACTAGTGCATATTCTTTAAATTAAACATTTGAGTGGGAGCTAGCCATTCAAATGTTTAGCGGAGGATTGTCCAATGTGTGTGCGATCTGGTTTTCGTTTTTTTTTTTTTTGACTAATGGTTTTCATTTTCTTATGATTTTCTAATTCAGTTTGAAATCGTATTCGTTAACATATTTAGATTGAAAAGATTTTAAGTAAGCTAAGTATCCTACACTTTTGTTTTTTTCTCAAACACAATTATTTAGATATAGAATAACTAAAAACAATTTTAAAAATAATTATAAATTGCTTAACTATTAAAACTGCAAAGTTAATTTTTTATCATAAAAAGCTACAGATGATATGATATTAATTGACAATCATACTTTAATATGTTATATATATATATATATATATATATATATATGTTAACATCATTTAAATTTAATCATATACTATATAAAATAGATCAAATTGATTTTTTTTCTTTATTTACAATAAATTAATTGTAAATAAATAAAAAATATTTTTTTATTTATGTTATCGCGCTAATTTAGTTATATATATATATATAACATTTACTAATAATTCAGGTAGTTTTCCTCTACAGTCGGGTTTCGCAAATATGGACTATTTGTTTTGGAAGATCACACCGTAAATAGAAGATGCACAATTTGTATGGATTCTGTGGTATAATTAGAAAAGGCGAAGTGACAAGATTTTCAATGATACTGATAGGAACTTCAGAGATATTGGCTTCGAATGTTTACAACCGTCTCGCTCCGCACCGCAGTTAACAGTAACAAAAATCTCTAAATATACCATATATCTATACGTTTTTATAACTGTTAAAACCTCACCCGCAGTTGAACCGCTTATCCCGTACCGTTCAAACCGTACTCACCATTCGGAGCCATTGTTTTTTGGTTAAGACAGAATCAACGATGTGGAAGGATTTTCAAATTAAAAAAAAAACTGCCTATGGGGACCCATTAACATATTACTCAAAGCACAGGGGAGCAACCCGGAATCATCCCAAAGATAAAAAGATGATGTTTTACATATGGTTTTAGAAGGATCATGATCAATTCTCTGAAAGTGGCTGGTACAATACACATACACTAGAAGGATTCAGCGGTTTAATGGGAGCAAGAAATATATTGAGTTGTTTATCTCCCCCTTCGTTAAGGAATATAAGGAATGTAAATCTGTGATAGTTCTATGTGACGTTTGCAACATATTGTTCTCATTTGGTGAAGATGGTTTCGGTATCAGAAGAATGGCATGTATTGCATTCTATCTTGAAGAAATTCAATGAATCAAAGAAAATTTCATGTTTTTCGCGATCGTTCATGTTCCCAGGACGCATAACACAAAGACGGACAAACTAGTATAGTAAGTGGTGATCGAAGTCAACCGTTTTAGGGGCTGTTCGTTTCAGCATCTTTCATCTCCATCCAGATGATTCATTTGTATGATCTATCAAGATGATCCATTCATATTTTTGTGACTGTTTGTTTGTTCATCCAGATAGCTCATCTAGATGAATCATCTAAATAGATTTTATGTTTGTTTCTTTATTTTCATTTCCATCCAATAGAGTTTAGTAAACAAATTACCAAAATACTCTTGTGTTGATTTAATCATAAGTTAAAATTTTACTACAATAACTTCTAATAAACAAAAAAATTGATAAACATGTATGTGAAAAAAAAACTTTAGAGTTTCAAACTAAAAAGAAAATTAATATTAAACCGGTTGTAACTTCGGTTTTGGCAGAAAACGAGATTTTTTTTGTTTTGACGGGAAAAATGAGATTTTTCGAGTTTGACGGGAAATGAGATTTTTCGATTTTGACGAAAAATGAGATTTTTCGATTTCGGCGGGAAAATATGTTTTGGCGGGAAAATACGTTTTTGCGGGAAAACACGTTTTTGCGGTTTTTGCGAAAAAGTGACTTTTGGTGGGAAATGCATTTTGATGAGAAAACACGTTTTTCAGTTTTGGCAGAAAAATCATTTTGGGGTTTTGGCGTGAAAACGCGTTTTGTGATTTTGGCATAAAAACACGTTTTTGCGGTTTTTGTGGAAAACACGTTTTTACAATTTTGGCGGGAAAACACGTTTTTGCAATTTTGTCCAGAAATGCGTTTTTAGGGTTTTGGCGTGAAAAATTCGTTTTTAGGTTTTCGCGGAAAATGCATTTTTGTGGTTTTGTCAATTTGTGTATGTGACAAAATGATATTATTTTTAGGTTTGTTGTTTGTGAATTACATCAGGGACATAATAGACATTATACCATATTAAATGGACCATCTCCATCCAAATGGTCCAAATTGGTTCAGATGAATGGACTTTAAATTTAAGTTTTTTTTTTTTGTCATCAACAAACAGACTCATATAGATTCTGCGAACCAATCCGGTAACTCCGCATCCATGTGAACGACGAAAGACGATTGTTTTCTGGCACATCGTGCTAGCCTATCCGCCTTTTGATTTTTCGTTCGGGGTACATGAATGATCTCTGAGCTAGTAAAACGTGTCTTCAATAGCTTTATGTCGTGCAGATAACTCTCAAACGCCGGCCAGTCCTCTGGTTCCGAAACCATCTTCACCAATTGAGAACAATCCGTAGCAAAAGTAACCTGAAACTGATGTAAATTCATCATACATTCCATTGCCCATATCAATGCTTCCATCTCTGCATGAAGAGGTGAAATACATGCCCTAGAATTCCTTGCACCCATCAATCCCTGAAAGCCCTCGAGTATGCTATACCATCCTTGACCTGAATAAGGTTCTTCATCTTTCCAGGAATCATCTATAAAGCACCAACGACCGACCCGCGGCTGACGATTCAAAACCGCAGTCTGTTGTGGTACCTGCTTAGTCTTCATCACCTGAGCCTCAGTCCAAAGTGTTGATTCAATTTCTGCAAGCGTAAGTATATCTCTTGGGTCAATATCCAAATTACTAAATACCTTATTATTCCTTCCTTTCCAAATATACCATAATATCCACGCAAACTGATGATCTTCCATCTTCGAAAGTACCCTCCAGAAAAGATGATCCATATTCGTAAATAGAGAACTAGTGGGAAAGTAGGCTGGATTAGACGGTATCTTTGACAAAGCCCAAACTTGACGCGCAGGAGGGCATTCAAAAAATACATGGTTTATTGATTCCTCCTCAACTCCACATCTAACACAACAAATATCTCCCTTCATTCCTCTTGCTTGCAAATTCTTCTTAACAGCTATACATCCAGATACCATTTGCCATAAAAAGTGCTTAATCTTCGGAGGGCATCTCACCTCCCAGCAGAACGCTTTCAGAATATCCACTGTGGGACCATAAAATACTGGTGTTTTTGCCTTATCCGGATAGACCCGTTCTAACTGATATCCTGATTTAACCGAATATTTTCCATTATTTGTGAAGTGTCATCCATTCCTATCCACCATATGAGTCTTACTCAAAGGAATACTTTCAATAATTTGAGCATCCTGGGGATCAACCAAATCCCGAATTACTTGCGACTTCCATGTTCGTGAAATTGGATCTATCAAAGAGTCCACTGTGAGGTCCTGATAAGTGTCATGTTGATTTTTGTTTGCTGGTCTCGGACGAGTGGTTGGGAGCCATGGATCACTCCATACAGAGATAGAGGACCCCGTTCCCACCCTTTTGATTAGTCCTTTGCTAACCAGAGATCTAGCAGATACAATACTCTTCCAACCATACGACGGGGAGTATGAACGGATCGGTTCTAGGGGTGAGGCATTCCTATAGTACCGTCCTTTAAAAACTCTAGCAAAAAGAGTTGAAGGCTTCTCTATCAGCCTCCACAATTGCTTTCCAAGCATAGCCGTATTGAAATTTGTTATGTTCTTAAAACCCAGACCTCCTTCGTCCTTATTTGTACATACTTTGTCCCATGACTTCCAGTGCATACCTATTGTATTTTCTCCTGGACTCCACCAAAATTTTGATACCGCACTCGTCAATTTCTTCACTTTTGAAAGTCTAAATTTTTGAAAATCATACGGATGATTCATCTAGATGAATTGCACTTTTAGTGACTAAACGAACAAAACTCTCATTTCCATCCAGATAGCTCATCCGGATAGAAAAACGAACAGCTCTTAGTTTGTCTTTATGGACACGGAATCTCCTCTTTGATTAACATGATTCTAATAGAGTTTGTTGTATACTGATGACAATATATATAATATTTACCAACTTTTTGATTATTAAATATATATATATATATATATTATTTTCTTATTTTATAATGTGTAAAATAAGTTAATAAATAATAATAATAAGTAAAAGTAATTAGTATACACAATGTTCAAAATGCGTAAATCTTAACCTCGTATACCGACTAGCATCAAGATTTGCATTATTTAGGTTCTCACTGATCGGGCTACCGGGGATAACTAGAAATTCAATTAAACTTTTACTATTTAATTTTTGTTGTTCACAATTATCTTAGTATATTTTTTGGTGAAAACAAAATTAGTGCTTCTCAATTATTCAAAATTAATAAAAGGCTATAAGCTACTAAACTTACAACTAGATTCGGCATCGGGTAAGATTAAGTAACTGACGGTGCAGATAATTTCAGTACATCGATACTAAAACTCGTTGTTAAAGCCAAAAAGGGGATGAATCTCCCAGCCGGTCACAGCGACAACTGCAGAGTAATTATGCATTTCGCTTCCTTCGATACATTATAAAAGAATGTATATTATCTGCAATAACATATTTGAATAGCCTCAGTTACAAAAAAAATAAATAACATATTTGAATAGAAAAAATAACAGTGTTCAATTGATTGATGTTTTGATATGTAAACAAGAAGATGGTTCGTTTGATCAAAAAACACGGAAGATGGTTATTTCGATTTATTGCCATCAAACGAACCTTTTTTCGAATAGATCAAATAACAATGGAATAAAATTAGTTTATTGCGAAAAATAAATTGAATCGGTGAAAAGTTTCTGCAAACACACATAATATTTTTTCATAGACCCAAGACAAGTCGACTCACATATATGATATAAATCAAAAACAAATTGTTCAAATAAATCCCACTACATAAACTTTACGATATATATTTTTCTTTTGAAATGAAATCTTTACAATATTTTCTAATTTCGTTTTTGTGGGACAGAAGATTACAATCTATTGTTTCATCAAAAACTACAATCTCTGAATCTAATTAAACCACAATTTAGGTTAAAATATTATATAAGTTAAAATATTATATATATATATATATACTTTTGCAGTACAATGATATTACTAAAGAGGTTGACTTTGAAACTGAGAGTTTGAGAGTGACTTTTAAATTTTAATTCTCAACTTTATTAGTTATAATTTACAAGCACTAAATTTTTATAAATACATAATAAATAAGCACTAAAAAGTTAGAAATGATCTAACAGGAGTTTTGCATACGTATACGTATATGTATTGTCAAAAGAAAGATATAATAATATGGCAAATAGACAAATTAACTCGGATATTCCCACTAGTAATCAGATGCGAGCCAAAACAAAATGAATAAAATATAAAAATAAGACTGAACTTTTCAGGAGTTGATTGTGGGCCAATCTATCGATACAAGGAGTATACATACATGTGCCTGAATCTTTTTAAACACACATACAAAGATTTGGGACGAATTCAAAGGACTTGATTGCAATGGTAGTGGATCCACAAACATGGCCAAATTTCACAATCGAGCTAAAGGTCATTCAACTTCTGAAAATGTGTTTTCTGAACTTCAAAATCGAATACTTCCCAAAAGTGCAAAATGGAATTGCTGATTCATTAGCTAAGAATGTCCGTTCTTTTCATAGGTCTTTTTGCTTTGTTGGTTGTTCTATTCCGGTCTGGTTACTCAGATCACTTTAAGTTTGAGTAATAGAATAGTCGTTTGTTGTCCAAAAAAAACACATATAACTGAATAATTATTTTTTTCGAAACTTTCATCAAAAAAAAAAACATTATTAGTCTCGAAAATTTGGATTAGTATAGGTAATTGTGTTCATTTAGTGAATGCTAATTTTGAGTAGAGAGAAAGATTTGGAAATGGAAGAGAAAAGAGAAAAGAGAAAGAGAAAGAGAAAGAAGAAAGAAGAAGAAGATGATTGTTTGAACCAACGTTGAGTTGGCCTAGTGGTAAAGAGGTTATGGTTGTAATTTCTGCCACTTGGATTCAATTCATGGTGGAAGAGACTATTTACACCTTTTTAGATTACCAAAAGAAAAAAAAAAGATGATTGTTTGTTCAGGAGAGAGTAAGAGAGAGAAGAAAGGGATGGTTTGGGGCAGGGGTACTATTGTATTATAGATTTTTAAATAGTGTCAACAAAAGTGTTAGTTTAGATAGTTAATATTGGTTTTTTATAGGTATATACAACCTAATTTCTTTTAAAATAAATAGAATGAAAAATCATTAAAAAATTTGAGGCAAGAAAGTCAAAAGAGAAATTGCTTGTATACATTAAAAAATATAAATTTAATATCTAACCAAAAACATGTATATTTTTTTAACTTCTCACTAAAAATGTATTTATCTATTTTTTAGTTATTTGGGAAATAAGCTGAACTCAAAATTATATATGTTTTATTCCAATAATTTCTTTTATTTTTCTCAAATAACTTTTAAATATATTATATTATTAATAGTTATTATTTTAATATTTGTTATTTTAAAAACTTATAAACTTAACCAAATTAATTTTATTTTAACTATATCTTCATTGTTTAGATAAACTTATAACTGTATTATGAAAATATTAATTATTTTATTAAAGCATAAAACATAAATATTAGATCCTTTTAGATACAAAATAAAATTATGTAAAAACTGAAAAATCAATTTACAAATAAAGAAATTTAACACTAAAATAAGTTTGTGAATAATATTTTCTCAAATTTGAAAGAGTATTATTCATAAAGTCATTTTTTCTTTAAAATAATAACCATTAGAGAATATTTTCTCTTATTTTTTTTATGTTTACCCTCAAAATGAAGAACTTCTACAATAGTCAAAGAAGGAGCAGCCCACTTGCCAAAGCCGACGTCGCTGTCATCCATTCTCCCTTCTTCTTTTGAATTATATTACTTTTATACTACACTTTTTATGCCTTAATTTAGTTGAATATTTATAGGAGTACTACAACGTCTTATTTGTAGTATTGCAACAAAAAATTTCATGTCGAGATCCTCAAACTTAAGTTATAGAATAAAGGCTTCTGCTTAATTTAGTAGATGCTGTTTCACAAACAAATCTTAAAAATTAAAAAAAAGAGGTTATTTTGTGATAATGGTTGGTATACTATTTTAGAGGGTTTGATTAATTCATGGAGGCAAAAAAACACAAGAAATAGTATATCTCCCTTTCATGCGAAATTAAAAACTTTCGTTTAGGGGATAGAATGTATGAAGAATCTAAAATAATTTCATGTGGCATTTGCAACAAATTATTTTTAATTGTTAAAAATAGTTTCAGAAGCAGAAAAACAACCAATTTTTACAACTCAAACCCAAGTGACTCATCCCGGTTTTTCACTAGAAAAAATTCAACGACTTATGGAAAGTTTCATCACAGCTCAGATACAAAAATAAACAATCTTACACGAGGTGTACGTAGTCAACTGTCTTACTTCACATTTATGGACGCAAAGTGTTTGTTTGGTTAGCAAAATTTTAGTAGAGTCTTTTGATGCTAATGACAAAACAAAAGAGAAAAAGTTTCAATGTCCATCAAATGTTAAATAAGAAAAACAAAATGCTCTCTTGAAAATAAATCTATAAACCATGTATTCTTGTGAAAACAATTCAGTAGTATGGATAAACGAAATAATTTCACTACAATTAAAAAACCATCATTTTGTTTATCTCTTTTATTAAAACAGAAATATTCTTTTGAATTTACTTTCTTTATAAAATTTTAAATTAAATACATCTTCTACTATAAAGTAATATAGTTACCATATGCATCTCCCGAATGTGAAGATATCTTAAGTCCCTAGAGCGAGAAATGAAATTGCTGATTCTTTAGTTAGGTATGCACAATCTTTTCATAGAGAGCTTTGTTACATTGGTTATTTTATTTCGGTCTAGTTACCTAAACCACCTCAAGTATGAGTAATAAAATAGTTGTTTTATGCAAATATATATATATATATATATATATATATTACGAATATTTTGTAAAATCACACTACAAGAAAGTAGCTAGTTTCCTACGGATGATTTCGTCAGAAATCCGTCGGAATAAGCCATTTCTGACAAATTTCCGACGATAATAGTCGTCGGTTATAACTCGTCGGAAATAAAAATTTCGTCGAAATTTCTGATGAATTTCCGACGAAATCTAACAGACATATTTCTGACAAAAGTCCGACGGATAAAATTCCGAGGAGACTCCGACATACAGAAGTCCGACGAAATTCCAACGGATAGATTTCTGACGAAATTCCAACACACAGATTTCCAACGAGATTCCGACGAAGCGATTTCCGACGAAATTCCGACAGACTTTATTAATTATTTTTTTTTAAAATAAAACAGATTTTATTTAAATATTCATAATAAATATTTTTAATTCATGAAATATATATATATATATATAAAATTTAAAAATTAGAAAAACGTTTTTTAAGATAATTATTTTTTAAAAATCTTTATAGCAAATAATTTTAATTCTTTATATATATAATTAAAATTAGAAAAACGTTTTTGTAGTATAATGTTTTTTAAAAATACTTTATAATAAATGTTTTTATAAATTTTTAAAAACATAAAACGGTTTATAAATTTAAAATATTTTAAAACAAAGAGCAAACGTTTTTTAAATTTTTATAAACTTTTTGTAATTGAAACCTTTTTCTAATAACTGAAAAATATTTTAACTAAATCTAAGAAAAACAAAAAAAAACATTTTATAGATTGAAAAGGATTTTAAAAAGGTGAAAAAGATTTTGATAAATTTTAGAAACCAGAAAACGTTTTATAAATTATAACAAACTTAAAAAGTTTTTTTATAGAAACTTAAAATGTTTTACAAAAAGCTTAAAATATTATATAAAATTATAAAAACGTTCTGAAACAATAAAAGATAATAAAAACTTGAAAACATTATATATATATTTTTAAATAAAACTTTTCAATAATTATAAATACACAAAAAATGTTCTTATAAAAATATTTAACATATAATTTCTAAAATCTTAACATCTAAAAGTTTCAATCTACATACAAAACAACAACCTAAAAAAAAATCTAACAACATATAACTCCTTAAACTATCAATTCTATCCTACATCTTCAGATTCAATACCTAAAATCCACAAATCTAACATTCCAACCTAAAAAATTGTAATCTAAAGAGGGGTTTACATGACTTACATGATTGGAGAAAATATTTGGAGGATCAGGTGGAGTCGCAGATTTGTGAGAGAGAGAGAGAAGAGTAAAACCGCGAAAATTGCAGAAGAGAAGAAAAAAATGAGGAGGAAGAAGAAAAATAAGCCAACGGATAGTTTTCGTCGGAATTCGGTCGGTTCGACGAAATTCCGACGAACCAATTTCCGACGAAATTCCGACGGACTTTATAAATTATTAAAAAAAATAAAACAGATTTTAATTAAATATTCATAATAAATATTTTTAATTCATGGAATATGTATAAAATATAAAATTAGGAAAACCTTTTTTTAAGATACTTATTTTTTAAAATTATTAATAATAAATATGTTCAATTCTTTATATATATAATTAAAATTAGAAAAACATTTTTGTAGTATAACTTTTTTTTAAATCCTTTATAATAAACCTTTATAATAATTTTTTTTATAAATTTTTAAAAACATAAAACGGTTTATAAATTAAAAATATTTTAAAACAAAGAGCAAACATTTTTTTATATTTTTAAAAACTTTTTGTAATTGAAACCTTTTTCTAATAACTGAAAAATATTTTAATTAAATCTAAAAAAGAACACAAAAACATTTTATAGATTGAAAAGGATTTTAAAAAGGTGAAAAAGGTTTTGATAAACTTTAGAAACCAGAAAACGTTTTATAAATTATAACAAACTTAAAATTTTTTTTATAGAAACTTAAAATGTTTTATAAAAAGCTTAAAACATTATATAAAATTATAAAAACCTTTTGAAACAATAAACGATGATAAAAACTTGAAAACATTATATATATATTTTTTAAAATAAAACTTTTCAATAATTATAAATAAACAAAAAATGTTTTTATAAAAATATTTAACATATAATTTCTAAAATCTTAACATCTAAAAGTTTCAATCTACATACAAAACAACAACCTAAAACAAAATCTAACAACATATAACTCCTAAAACTATCAATTCTATCCTAAATCTTCAGATTCAAAACCTAAAATCCACAAATCTAACATTCCAACCTAAAAAAATGTAATCTAAAGAGGGGTTTACATGACTTACATGACTGGGGAAAAGATTTGGAGGATCTGGGGTTGGAGTCGCAGATTTGTGAGAGAGAGAGAGAGGAGTAAGACCGCGAAAATTGCAGAGGAGAAAAGAAAAAAATGAGGAGGAAGAAGAAAAATAAACCGACGGACAGTTTCCATCGGAATTCGGTCGGTTCTATTTTAAGTGGTTAATCAAAAAAATTTAACGAATTTTCTTCCCGGGTAAAGTGAAACATTCCGACGAAATACCGACGAAAACTGTTCGTCACATATATTTCGTCGGAATTCCGTCGAAATGTTTCGAGAATATCGCCAAAGGAAGCCTCGAGAAACTATGAGTTTCTGCATGTCTTTTGATTGGTCGGGGTTAAAGTCCGTCGGAATTTCGTCGGTATTTTCAGTCAGAATTTGGTCGGAAGTTTCGACAGATTTACGATGGAATTTTGAGAAATGCGAATTTGGGGTTTCAAAACAACAGTCTAATGATCACATAGAAATCTTTGATAGTATGTAAATGATTTATAAGAGGTTTAACTAAAATAATTACTTGTTTCTGTCGATATTATACAAAATCAAAATCTAGTCTTGTATTACCGTAATATGTTTGTATAAGTATATAAGTGTTATTGGAGGATGTTACGAATACGTTGATATGTATACGTAAATAATTTTTTATATGAAAAACTTTAACGGTATGAACTAATTTCATATTATAAATTTATATATGTGTTGTTTGGATATTTTAAGTGTCAAATTATACATTTATAATAACTTTGCAAATCTAAAATCTGTTTCGTCGGAAATCCGTTGGAAAATTCCGACGACATTCCGACGAAAGTCAAAAACCCGTCGGATTTCCGTCAGAATATTTCGATGGAATTCCGATGAACTTCAAATCCCTATCGAAACACCAAAATTATAATATTCTGTCGGAATTTTGTCGGATATTTCCGACGACTTTACTTTCGTCGGCATTTTCTGACGAAATACCGATGGACAAGAAATTATATGTTTCGTCGGTATCTCGTCGGAATGTCGTCAAAGAAAACCGACGAAAATATTGTCCGTCGGAATGTCCGTTAGAATATTGCATGTTTTCTTGTAGTGTCAATGGATTATTAAGTACTTCAAAATTTAACTAAACAATGATATATTTTGCATAGGAGCTAGATCAAAGAAGGGTAAGAAGAGGCTTCCGGATCGTGGTATGGAAAAACGGAAGCATAAGGTTCTCTCAAGTGGACCAAAGCAAGCGCCTTTTAATGAAGACATGAAGGCTTTTGTGACACAGTTGTTTGAGCACAATTTATTTGGAATGGAGCAGAGGCTACAGAAACAGATGGCTGAGACATTTGAGCAAATGCGGACATAGCTTAAAGATTCACGTAACGAACCAAGCGTTGACGTTGAGCTTGGAGAGCCTTCACCGACGAAGCCATCGACGAGCCAGACACCGTTGAGGAGGTCCACACGCGGGGGTAAAGAAACACTAGTCTTCACCACTTTCTAAAATGTTATTTTGTCTTGTTTATTAGATGGTTTGTGTGTCTGTTTGTCTTATCGGCATCTAAGTTATCGGAATGAATTTTGTGGTGATTTATAAGGTCTCGGTTTGTGAGTATGCTTGGTGTGTAAGTGTCTTGTTGAATTTATGTAATGGTTGTGAAATTTTAGCAAGATATTTATGTAATGATAATGTATTTTGGAGTGTCAAATATTGGAATTATTTGTAAAATGTTCATGTAATAGCTGTGTATTGATCATTTATCGTGACATAACATGATGCACACAGATTCCATTCGATGTAAATTTTAATCAAGCAGATGATATGGGTCGCGGGATAGGTACGCAAGGGGTTAAAGGAATTTCTCAGGCGTCGTATGTGCTAGACTTTGATCCTTCTCAGACCAAAAAGGAAGACGACTGGTGGACTCCAATGACTTCGGTCTGAGGTTCAAAGGATAAACCAATAAAGAAAGAAAAAACAGCTCCACCGCCGTCACAGTGGGAGAAATGGTGTAAAAGAACCTCTCAAGGACTTCAGCTTAGCAATTCACCATTGCCCGAAGATGCTTCTCCGAAAGCGTCACCTTATACTATCTCCGAAGAGTCATGTAAAGGATTCATGGAATGAGCATTGAATCCAATACCTTTAACAATTGCTCCTACATGCTTTAATTTGTATGTAGCTACAAGAGTAGTAAGTGCTGGAAAATGGCTTGGAAACGAGATAATGAATCTTCTACTAATCGGTGAATTTATCTTCCTAACACTTTTTCATTGTTACATTAGTTAACTCTCATTGTGAATTTTCAGGAAATGGATGCAATTATGTTTATATGGCGTGTCAACACTACTTTGAATCGTTGGGCCCCTAGCCGTGTTGCTTTCATGAGTGCTATGTTTTACCTCCAACTCGACGCTGCATATAACAAGTTTTTACCAAACAAAAAATCCTATCAATTGCCTGATTTTTTTCTGGGGTACAGTAGAGGAGAGCTTCCATCTCATGGGCAGACTAATCTATTTTAGGTGTTGATGTTGATCGTCTCTACTTTCCTCTGTTTGTAAATGGAAATCATTCACTCCTCTACACTTCCTAGTTTACATTTATTCATTTACAAAATTTAGCAATGTCCAACGCAGGTAATCACTGGATTGGTGTTTGTGTCAACATCATTGAAAGAAAAATGGAAGTTTTTGATTGCGGTCGGGGAATGAATATACAATACGTTGAGAAGTTTGCAGCAAAGATTCCTAGGATAGTGAAGGCCGTTAGCCCACCTGAAAGACAGAAGTAGCAACTCCTCTCATCATATTCTATCGTGGATGTGCCTATGAAGCAGAGATTGAACAAACCTTGTTGTGATTGCAGTGCATACGCGCTGAAGCACTTGGAATGCTCGCTGCTGGGTCTCGGCCTCAGTTTAGTGGATGATGAAATCATCATGGGTTGCAGACAGAAGATTGGAGTGGACTTATGGGAGGCTGCACACGACCCCATCTTCGCTGAGGTTATGACACGATATGTGCCTTCACCATAGGAGAGGTTTGCGGTCTTTCACCTCGAGGATGACTAATTAACTGTCTAATCAGTGATTTTTTTTTTAGAATTACGAAACAACTGTAGATTTGGTTATTGATTATGAAACAAATCTAGATTTGGAGTTTTCTCTTAATTATGAAACAACTCTTGCTTTCGGTTTGATTTTCTACAATGAATATTGTGCTACAAGATCATAAAATCTGAGGACCCAAACACATTGAAAATACAAAAATAATTCATAATCAAACCCTAAAAAAATCCTAAATCCATAATTCATAATCAAATTCTAAACCCTAAACAAACCCTAAATCCATAATTCATAATCAAACCCTAAACCTTAAACAAACCCTTAACTATAACCAGAGTACAAATTAAACCATAGTCCCAAACACAAATGACATCTATTTATTAACTATTTATGTACATTGGTCACTAGCTATGTCCTTCCGTCCAGTATATTTGCAAGATGGTTTAACACTAACTTTTGAGGGGTCAAAGACACCGTTCTTGTAGTTTCTAGTCGATAAATTTAGTGATTTTTTTCTGTTCTGCATTAGCTAGAGTACACGTTACAGGAGTATGAAACGACGTAGTTTTGGTAATTTTTTTGACCTAATCCCTTTTCTTCCTCATTCTTCCTCATTCTTCTTCATTCTTCCTCGACAGAGATAATTACAGCGGCGAAAATTTAGAGATCGACTCATTCATGTATTTAGTAAATTCTTCATACACTTCAAGAGATCGACTCGCCAAACAACGCGGAATTCCCACAAGATGCAATTGCGGTGAGGTAGTGTCTCGTTTCACTTCAACAACAGTTAAAATGCGGGAAGATTATTTCATTGTTGTCCTATGGGATCTGAGAAGGTTAGTCGTATAATCATATAATTGTCTCATTGTTGTCCGATGAGAGTAGAATTGGTTAATCTAACTGTTTATTGGATGTTACTAATGAAGGAAAAAACCCACTTGTTCAAATGGACTGACAAGTCAGTTGTTGAGGAAACTGAAGACTTCCAAGACCTGTTTGACGTGCTGCTCGTTGACAATTCCGAGTTTCAAAAATCAGTGAGAGCTAGTGAGGCCATGATGAAACGCCATGAGAGTATAATTCAAGAGATGGAAGATGCAATCTGACATTGTGAAGAGAAGACCTCAGAATGCATTAGGGAACTAAGGAGCATAAAAGCTTTGTTTGTGTGTTGTTTGGTGATGGTCTTCATGTTCCTTATCTATACATGATGTTCAACAATGGCAGCAAGTTCACGCCCAAGTACTTTTATGTGCTTCCTCAATTTTATTCTTTTTTTCCAAAGAAGTTTAAGACCATGTTTCATGTTATTTCTTGGTGACCATGTTTCTTGTTATTTCTTGGTGATCATCATTTTGCAAATACTTTGGTTGTTATTAACATAAATCGATTTTGTCTCAAGAGTTTAGCAACTACCAAATTGTGAAATAGGTTCTTAAACAGAAGATCAAATTGTTTCAATAGCAATAGAAAAAAAAAACAGAGACAGATGAACACACATAACAAACTAGATGGGTAAATCGCATGTTCCTCTCTTGTGTCATTCGGTTCCACAAAGGCTGCACTTGTGATTTTTATTCTTTCTTGATCCTTAAGAAGATTTTAATCTTGTCTTCTACTGATTCATAACTTCTCTTTATTGGTCGACCAGCACTGTTTTTTGTCTTATGTGGTAAAACTTTTGCAAGTTTAACATCAGCGGGGACATTCCATTCATACTCTAGAACTGCTATTAGATTAATGCATTCCGCATAGGCGGTTCTCCATGCTGCAGTGGTGTATAAGAAGTCAGTAAATCTGTGCACTTCCATACCTGTGTCAAAATAAACGTGATCAACATAGAGTCTATATGCTGAAAATCCCAAAAATAAATAGGTCCCAAGTACATGTGTTTATACCTCGTGAATAAATTGCAGGAATGGCATGTCGGCAAGGAATTTTTCCTATATCATACTTCCCACATGTGCATGTTCTTCTTTCCAAATCAACATGACAATCATATATGTCTCCTTTCACAAGCGATCTGAAGTTGTCAACCTTATAAACCTGAAATCCTTTTGCCTTACAATTCTCCTATCAATCTTTCTCTCCACCTTAGCGGTTAAAGGATCAAGATGCTCTGAGCTTAACAAGCGACACTCATAGAACCATCGAGTCAACAGTTCTCTTATACTATCAAGCAAAAGAATAACCGGATATTCTCTAGGTATTCTAAGAACTGAATTTATCGACTCTGCAGGGTTCGTGATCCTAATGTCATACCTGGAGCCAGGGAAGAGAGAACGAGCCCATTTGTGCACATCAGCCTCCCATAGATATCTTCTAAGCTCATGACTCATATCAAAAAATTTGGTGCTACGTTCTTGAAATTCAGTGTACCTATATGCCCGTGAAACCTTTTCCACCAAGGCAATCAACCCTTTTGTCTTGAAAAATGCAACCACATTAGTCAACAAGTGATGAATGCAAATTCCATGTGTTGATTGAGGGTAGACAATCCCAATCGCTTTAGAAATAGACGCATTTCTATCTGAAACCAAAGCTAGGTCTTGACAATCAGCAATAACCACTTTCAACTGTCTGAAGAACCACCCCCATGAATCGTCATTCTCCGAATCAACAACCCCAAGTGCAATAAGATGCAAATTTGAGTTACCATCTACAGCAGTAGTAACAAATAGGACTCCTTTGTATTTATTTTTTAGAAAAGTTTCATCAAAAACAATCACCCTTCGCATTGCATTGTAGAATCCTCTAACTAATTGACCAAATGACATAAATAGATACATGAATTTTTCCTTTTCATTTGTTTCATAGTGAGTATGAGTACCAAAATTAGTTTCTTTAATCATATGCAAATATGCTGGTATTTTAGCATAACTGCGATCTGGTATATCTCTAGCAGCTGCAATAGCAAACTCACGAGCTTCCTAAGCGTGCCAATAAGTAATCTAACAACTATGCTTCAATCTCATAAATTGAATGATGTCATTTTCTTTTGGGCCATCGTTTGCATCATCAAATCAATGTTGTATCAGAGTCCCAATTGTTCTTGACGATGTTGTTTTTCCAAATTTCCTTTTCTTTGAAGGAGCACATGAATGTCTTCCCTCACACTGGTTGATCATGAAATATGTAGACCCATCTATACCTTCTGGACGCGCAGTCCAGTTGCACAATGCATCCATACATCGAATATACCACCATTTTCTCGTGGATTTGAAAACAGTGTAATCGAAATTAATCTTCATCGCCAAAATTTCCATTGTGGCCTTCAGAACCCCTTTACTTCTGAAAATTTGATCCTTCTTCGCGAAATCTCCTCTCCAAGCTCGACCATCCTTTTCACTGTCTCCATTGTTTTGACAATCTCCAATGTTTTCACTCCTTAAAGCAGCATCACCGCAACCATCTGCAGCGACATGATCCTTCTTTCTAACACAAGACTCCTTTGACGGCTTCACAAACTCTGCTCGATTTATCTCAGGAACTTCTTCATCCTCAACATAACTTGAATCACAAGGCTCCTTATTCAAATTGATATTGACTCGTTCCTTTTGATTTACACTCGAATCAGAGAACATGACACACAAGGTAGTAGAAGAATCCCTCTTTGCATAGTCCATAAAATTAGATGCTTGCCGATCATTGGTGATAATAATTGGAGGATTCCCTCTTTGATTAACCAGCGAATAACTGAACTCGACATTAACGACATTATGGTCCACCCCATAATCCTCACACACCATGATCTTGAGCTGCTTCAACGTAGTAGTTGTGTTTAATATTACCATTCGACCGCGCCTTTTATTGTCAACCACAAAACTCTACTCATCACTGTAACTACACATCCATTCACCAGATTTAACATAAATTAGAACAATGTTGTATTGATAGAGAAAAAAGATGATTCTGTTGATGAAGAAGAGAGAAACACAAACAACGAAGAGAAAAGATCGTGGGAGAAGGAGAAAAATGTGGGAGAAAATATTATATGAGATATTTAGGAAAGATTTATTTTTGATTTAGGAAACATCTTTAACCGAATATGGAAGTTTCCATATTTTTCGGATTTCACGTAGAATATATATCCTAACTAACTCAGAACACAGTAGAGATGAAACATATTCTTCCTTAAGCGCCACATAAGGTAAAACTTAGAACATGTTATGGTACATAATATAGATAAGGTATATCACTGCGTTGTGGCTATATGTCGTTATCAAGCTGTAGGTATACTAAAGACATCTTTCTTGATTATAACGTTTTGAAATATAGCTTTGTTAGAATATATAAAAAATGCTAGTTTATGCTGTATACCCAAGATATATCTATGTATAAAACTTAGTATCCGATTTCTAGACTAAGTAGATGGCCAGAATGAGTATTCTAACTGTAGCTAGAAGATAAAATAAAATATGATTCCATTTTTTAAAAACAAAACTTTTAAACATATATATTGTCATACTTATGCTTCCAATAGTTTTCATATTTTAAACATTTTTCAAATTCAGTTTACTATTTTCTCCATAAAAGAAGGGTAAAAGTTGTCCAGAATTGCCCAAAATATCAGAAGTCCTATTGTGACAAATAAAAGTTCAAAGTATCCAATTTTCCCATCATAATATCAGATTAAAATTTGGCTAAATTATATGTAATGATACCATATCAGCAATTAGAAGGTTTAAGAGATTGACACATAAGAACATCTCCAAAAAGGAACTCTATTTTTAAGTTTCCAAAACTCTATATTTGAAGTTTAAAGATGTTCTTCTCCTAAAGCAAAACTTCAAACTCAGCTTTAAAACTATTTATATTTTATAATCTGGTACTTATATATATCATAAATAATTTGAATTCATAAAACTTTTGTAAAAAACTAGCACACATATAAACATATTACAACAATATTAATTAATAAAATATTTTATTAAAATATAAAAATTTAAATAAAAATAACTTAATTAATATTAAACTTCAAACAAAATACCATATTGTTTCATAAAATGATTTTCGTAATGCATATATGATCTATTAGTGCATTTTGAAGTAAAAATGGCTCTCATCATTTTTACTTTGTAGATTACAAACTAAAAGTTGTTGAAATCGGATAATATTGATACTTGTAAATACATTAGATCGGAACAAAAAAGTAAAAGAGAAACATAAAATATAGCTAAAAGACTAATTTCTTTTCGATTATGGTAATTATCGTGAATATATTTGATATGAACAAGAAAGAATTGTAAAAAAAACATCAAAACAACATTAACAACCATCTTCAGTTACACAAAAAAATTTGGACAATATTTGAAAATTTTGAAGGTTCTGGATCAAACTTACCTGACTATTAATGTTATTGTAATATTTAAATATGTGTAATATTTATGTCTTCATGAAATTTTTTAAAATCTTTTTGTTAAGTTTTGTTTTGTATATTATTGTTGTCTAAATCTAACTTAAAATATTTTAAATATTATTTTAAAGTTTCATTTAATTTTATGTTTAAAATTTAAAATCAGTAAACAAAATTTAAAATATTTTTGAGATATAATTTTTTTGAGGATTAAAACAATAAACGAGAAAATATTTATGAATTATAAAGGTGATATGTGATTGTAGGGACCAAAATGTAAATAAAAATATGAAACTTCAAATTTGAAGTTTTGAATAGTGAAACTTCAAATATAGAGTTTCACTCCTCAAAACTTTATATTTGAAGTTTTGGAATTTTTTTTAGAGATCTAAAAACTTCATATTTGAAGTTATATAATGTGTTTTGGAGATGTTGTAAGCAAGATAATTTTCCAATTAATATAAAATTTAGATAACAATTTTTTTAAAAATCTTCATTTAACATATAGGAGATATGACATTGTCTTAAATACGCATGATTGGCTGGTGATTTTATTTTCTAATTAAGCGGTTCTTTTGTACCACCACAAAATAGTACTTATTTTATCAGTATTAAAATCATTCATTTTTAGATTTGTTTTTGTTTAAATGAATGATATTCTCGACTATAATCATTATACTTTTTTATAACGTTAAAGCATAAATTAAAATGTAAAATTATGAATGATGAAATTTAATTGATAAAATTAAAAAGTAATAAACATATATATAATTTTTTCAATATTGTGTAAAAAGCTTAAAACATTAAATCAAAGTTCCGTATACATAAGGTGTAATTGTTTCTCAAAACCTAGCTAGAATACGAGTATATCACATAAGCATTCATCCATGCGGCCAATGTAGTCATGGCAAAAAAAAAAAAACAAGTTCACCCACCAATTTGTTTTGTTACATCAAATACATTCAGAAGTTGGGGTAAATCGATTTTTCTTAAAATATATTACATTTTAAATTCTTGTAGTACGTACCAACCCAGAATAAGTCTCAAATAATGTGTGCATATATACAACAAAACCATGCAGAGAAAATATACAAAATATGAAAATGTCGATGTTCGGTGTTATTTGTCGGTCGGATATATCTTTTGTAAACTGTTTTTTTTTTTAAATCTTTTGTAAACTGTTTGTTACTCTTTATCAAATTCTCTATGATATCTTTTTTTTGGGTGTAAGTTCTCAATGATATCTATTAACGATAAATGACAAAAACCATGCTGATTCTTCTACATCTTTGAAAAGTAGATGTAAATATCAGGTGGATGGCGCTAAACGTTCTTAAATTGTATAGCTTTCATAGAATTTGTTGATATACAATTTTAAATTCTACATGGTGTGAAATTTAAGTGTATGGTCAAAATTATTGTAGCCATTATATGACACATGTTTAAATTATCACTCCAAATTTACATCTAAGCACCTCCATGATTAATGATTGTAGATGTTATAAGTAAATGATGTAAATTATTAAAAATGTGAATCCTATAAATCTTTTTAACAATTGAAACTCTTATTTCTTCTTTTTGGTAGGTTTCTCCTTCTTGTAACATTTTTTGGTGAGTTATTCTTGGGTTCACCCCCTAGAGTGAACCTCTAGGTTCACCAACCAATAAAATTTTATTATTTCAAATTTAATATCTTTTTAAAAAGGAAACAAAATATTGTCAAGTTATATTATGTTTTTAAAATAAAAAGATAAAAAAAAAGTAATTACAAAAGAAAAGATTTTTTTTTAAATATTGTTAACGTCGTCAGCAAAACACTAAACCCTAAATCCTAATCCCTAAACCCTAAATCCGAAATTCTAAACCCTTGGGTAAACCCTAAACCCTTGGGTAAATCATAAACTATAAATCAAAAACACTAAAATCCTAAACCCTTGAGTGTTTTAGTGTTTAGTGTTTTTTATTTAGAATTTATGATTTATCCAAGGGTTTAGGGTTTCGGATTTAGGGTTTAGGGATTAGGATTTAGAGTTTAGTTTTTTCTTAAAAATATTTTTTGTAATTATTACTATTTTTTTTTATTTTTTTTTATCTTTTTATTTTAAAAACATAATATAATTTGACAATATTTTGTTTTCTTTTATAAAAGATATCAAATTTGAAATAAAATAATTCTATTAGAGGTTCACCCTAGAGGGTGAACCCAAGAATAAGTCTTTTTTGGTAGGGTGAGCGAAGGGAAACATGAGTCACACAATCGTAAAAGGTAAATTAACCTTAGGGCATCTGCAATGGAGCCTCTTAGCTCCAAAACCTAGGTAAAAAATTATAAAAAAATTTGATGGGTTCCACACAATATTAAGGATTAGCCTCTTCTTATCCTTATATAAGGATCAATCCTTGAGAAATATTGTCACTGTTTGCGGGTCCCGCTGTTAAGTGGTGATTTGCCATTGGTTATCTTTTTTTTTTCTTTATTGAAAAATAAATAATAATAAAAAAAATAAAAAAGTGAATTTTTAAGGATTCTTTACCGAATCCACGGTTGCAGATGGTCTTAGATGCCTCCAAAGTAACAAACTAATCCTCTGAGACACTTTTGTCCCTTCATGAAAATATATCATAATAAATACACAGAAAGGGATATACATTCATGACTTATTTTGAAATTTTATTTAAAGAAAGTTTCAAAAGATCAAAAGATAACCCCCTCGTGAAGATCTCAGTTCCAATAATTTGGTTCTATGTAAAGGTAAATCATAAACTTCGAATTTCGAATTCGGTGATTGTGTGTTTCTGCCCAATAGAAAATTCTGTTTAAAAGTTTTAATTTCTTTTTTTTTTTTAAGTTTTAATTTCTTTGTTCAAAAAAAAAGTTTTAATTTCTCTTGTCCATTTGATAAATGACACTTTGTCACACTCTCTCCTCTTCTCTCTTCTCTCTTCTCTCTCAATGGAGAAAAAAAAAAAGATTTGATCTTTGTGGGAACATTTCGTCTTCTCAATAAAAGACATTCTCTCTCTTGCTCTCCCACCCAACAACACTTTCTCTCTCTATACGTAGCGACAATAATTCTGTAACCTCCTTTACTTTTTTTTTTGGGCAACTCTGTAACCTCCTTTACATAACACAAAGCCCATACATACATATATACATATATATAACACATACACGTATACAATACAATCCACACATTATATAAACATTCACACTCACTCTTCTTCATACACTCTCCAAACTAAGAAAACACTAGGCCCAAAGCTCACAGTCAAAATCTCAGTCTCTTCTACTTCTTTTTCCATCTGGGTCTTGTCAGATAAATCTAAAATGATGAGAGAAGGTCATGAGGAGGAAGAGATGATGATGATGTTGGCGAAGAAACCTGCATGGCTTGAAGGACTAATGGCGGAAACTTTCTTCTCGAGCTGTGGGATCCACGAGAGTCGCCGTAAAAGCGAGAAGAACGTATTTTGCTTGCTCTGTTGTCTCAGTGTTTGTCCTCACTGCCTCACTTCACATCGCTCTCATCCTCTTCTACAGGTAATTTTCCCCACAAAAATTGGTTCATTCGCACTGAAATTGACCCTTTAAGTCATCTTCCCAAATTTTCTCTGCATATTTAATCTAATTGAATCGTATATGTGTAACCCTATATGTCAGATTTAACTCACTTGCTCTAGACATGTGATATCTCTGATCACTATAGAAGTTCAAAAGCAAAATCCAGAATGTAAACACTATATCATGTATGTATATATCATTGATAGTATTGGACTTGAATTGTCTATTATTTTGATTTGGTTTGTTTCTATATATAGTATGTATCTTTTTCTCATCTTTTATATATTCTTTATCTTTTCAGATTTGCTTGGTTCCTTTAAATTTATTGTCTTCTCTCTGTTCAACTTCTCTTGAGTTGTTGCTTTCAAAGAACATCAAAGCTTTGACCAAATTCCTTTTCCTTCACTTCCATTTACTTCTTTCCACAGTTTTGTTTTTATATCGTAATTCAAAATTATATATCATTTTATTCACTATACTCCAAAACAACTATAGGTGCAGATCCAAAATCATGGCTCTAATTATAAGATTAGCAAATGTTATTTATTCTTTGTAGTCACCCTGTTGTGCTTCAGGTAAGTAAAGCAAGAAGTTTTCTGATGCAATTAGGAATGTTATTACCCCAATAGTTTATATTCTAGCTATCAATCCCTCTTGTTTAAGAATTGGCAGGTGAGACGATATGTATACCACGATGTCGTTCGGCTGAGTGATCTTGAAAAGCTCATTGATTGTTCATATATTCAGGTGATCCTAGCTACTCTTAGAAGCCTTATTGTTGACACTGTTGACAAAGTTTGTCTCTAATTGTTAAATTTTATATTCAGCCATATACGATTAATGGAGCCAAAGTGATATTCATAAACCAAAGACCACAATCAAGAGCTAAGGTCTCTTCAAATGTTTGCTTCACTTGTGATAGAATCCTCCAAGAACCATTCCACTTTTGTTCGCTCTCTTGCAAGGTAACTTTAATTAATGCACATTATTTTTGAATCCTAAGATCATCTCCATTACGTAGTATCCGAAAATATTCTAAACAATATAGCATAATATATATAATATAACTCAATTATGTGATTAATTTTATATTAAATATATATTATATGTATACCTATTTAATAGTTGATTGAGAACCTTTCTTCTCTTTATTTCATATTTTTATTCAGATTTTGTATTGTTAAAATACTCTATGAAAACCTTTCCATCAAAACGGCTTTAAGAAAAAACATGAAAACTTTTGATTCGTAATACTAACTAGTAAAAAGCATGGAATTTAGTTATAAGATGCTGACATAGTTGACCCAGGAATGACAAAGTGAGTCCCATTAGTTCATGAGATTCACTTGTTTATTGTTTTTATTCGAGTAATTTTTTTAAAAAATAATATAATAGAATGATTGCTTCAACTTTCAACTAAATATATGACATCAAAATTTTTAAACAAATCATTATTCTAAAGATGGAAAAACAAATGTGAAAACAGCTGTTTTTCTCTTCTTTATAATAATCATGTATATTTTTCCTCGGATTATGTGTTTCATTGTTTAATTATCTTAAACACATGTGAAAGTACAAAGTGGGCACTGTCCTAGGTTTATGAACTATCATTTCCAATATTAGCTGCATCTCGTATTATATTACCTATCAATGTTTTAAACTTTAATAATATGTGTAGGTGGATTACTTACAATATCAAGGAGATGATTTATCAAGCATTCTCTATAGAATCGATGAATCGGATTTCACATTTTCAAGTTTGAGAATGGATGGACACGATCAGCTCGGAGAGATATCAACAATGGAGGAAGATACCGACGATATTATGGTGATGTCAGATCAGTGGGAGCAGGGTAACAATAGTAACAAGAAGGAGAAAACGAAGAAGAAAAAAGAGAGTAAATACTCGCCTGGGATGGTTCTTTCACTTGGTAGCAGAAGAAAAGGTGCTCCTCATAGGGCTCCTTTTTCATAGTTCAAGAACAATAAAATCATAAGCAAAAATGCTACTATATTTTAAAATAAGCACAATATATGTGTGTGTATCGTGTTTCTTTTATTAGGTATATCTTGTAATGGGTACGATAAAACCATTAGTACTCTTTATAAGTTTATCACCAAAATGTTTTTGGTTTTCTTTTTAATTTTTTGTATCATGGTTTATTTATTAATCTTCGTTTTTTTTGTGGTAACGTGGAATCACTTTTTACGTTTATTTAAGGAAAATTTGGTTTCTTCATGAATAAAAACTGGGTGGAGTATTAAAAAGTGGACTCGTAGTTTGGGTAATTTTCATTGGGAGATGGAAGAGTCGACTACAGGTTTTCACGAGGATACTTGAAAAGTCTCAGCTGCGTCATGAACTACACCAACATCGTTTTTCTATTTTACGATTTTAATCTCTACAAATTATTTGAAAAGTGATTTGATATATATAAATAATCAATTAATCATCATATTGATTGTGAAATAAAATAATAACATGACATACTAACAATGATAACATGATTGAAACTAATTGTACATGAACATATATATTTAGTGTTTTTATAGTTTTGGTAAGGCTTTTAGAATATAATAATGAAATATAAATCAACATTAATATAACAACTAATAATATAATAGTAGAAATAAAAATATAGTAATATTTAACTATTTTAAATAATTTTGTAATTTTTATTTCTTAAACAAATCTTCAAAAATTATGCAGTTCTTTAAAAATTTATAATTTTGTAACCTTATTACCATTAGTTTCTTTTTAATATCTACAAATCTCAGAAATATTATTTAGTTTTACGTTTTGATAATTATGTACCTAACAAAATTTTCTATTAATATTATAAAATTTAATTAAATATATTTTAACCAAAATAAATAGATAAAAAGTTATTTCCAAGAATATACTAGAAGAAAGATGCCGATCTGTTGGAGTGTCGATTTTGTAAGAAGCTACGATTTAAACCGCAAGGACATGGACGGAATAGGATACCGTACCAGCGAATGTGGTGCTTACCTATTACCGATAGGTTGAATAGATTATATCAATCTCAAAAGACTGCAGCAGCGAGAGATGGCATGCAGAACATATTCAGAAGGAAGGCGAGATCAATCATCCCTCAGATGCAAAATCTTGGAAAACACTTGAATTCAGTACACAAGGATTTTGCAAGCAACCCCCGCAATGTTTATCTTGGGCTGTGCACAAACGGCTTTAGTCTTTTTGGAATGTCTGGAAGACAATACTCGCTTTGGCCAGTCATCCTGACGCCTTACAACCTTCCACCAGAGATGTGTGTGGAAAGAGAATTCCTTTTCATGAGTATAATGATACCAAGGCCTACACATCTAAAGCGTTCCCTCGATGTTTTTCTACAGCCTTTGATAGAAGAATTGAAAGAATTATGGTTAACAGGGGTGTAGACATATGATTGTTCAACGAGAAGGAACTTTACAATGCGAGCAGTTCTTTTGTGGACCATCAATGACTTTCATGCATATGGAATGTTATCATGTTGGACGACGCATGAGAGGCTAGTTTGTCTGTATTGTTTGTGAAGCACATACGCATTTCAGCTGAAGAATGGTAGGAAAACGTCTTGGTTTGATTGTCATCGGAGATTTCTTTCCATTAACCATCCATACAGGAGGAACAAGACATTGTTTTGATCCAAAAAGGTTGTACGACACACCGCTCCATCATATTTGTCTGGTAAGAAAATCGAGAAGGATATTGATTACCATGGTGCACTAGGAACAGTCGATAAATGGGGTAATTTGCATACTCCAGCAAATATGGATGATGGTTGCGGGACACAACATAATTGGCACAAGAAAAATATATTTTGGGAACTTCCATACTGGAAGGATCTACTTCTGCGACACAATCTTGATGTGATGCATATAAAGAAGAACTTCTTTGACAACATCATCAATACATTACTGAACGTCCCCGGCAAGCCTAAAGATAACAAGAACTCAAGGTTGGACTTGCCTACAATATGTGCTAGGAGTGAGCTTCAAATTAAAAACAATGGGCAAATTCCGGTTCCCATTTTCAGATTGTTGGTAGAAGCGAATGCGGCGTTGTTCAAGTGGGTAGTATCAGGTGTGAAGTTTTATGATGGGTATGTTTCAAATATGTCGAGATGTGTTGAACATATGCAAAAAATTTCACGGCGTACTACTTTGGGTCACAAGTCCGGACAAGGAAAAGGGCACCAAGCAGATATGATGATGGTGGTGTTATGCCGACATATGTTGTACCAGGTATTCCAGACATATTTTGTCAGATTGGACGTCTAGCTAGGAAATTGAAAGAAGTTTGGTGGTCGAGTACATAAGACGCTCACAGTGCACACACATATTACTTCTTAACTGTATATAGCCTAACCCCATCGACTACAGTTAGTTGCTGTCTAGTCTCTCTCTTTCAAGCCTCAATATGCCTTCTCTCTAGGTACGATTTTTGTTTTGTTTTAGTTTAGGTGGTTAGTTTAGGGAATTAGATTAGGTTTGGAATTAGTTTAATTTAGATGGTTAGTTTAGAAAATAAATTAAATTAATGTATTTATTAATGGATTTAAATTGTTTCATCTACTAATTTAAATTTGTTTTCCCAAAACAGATTTATCAGTATGTCTGCTTTTGGTAGGAAAAGAATTAGGAACAAACCGAAATATGAGACTACTTTTCTCGGCGGATGATCCGTCGACAACTTCTAGCTCCGGTGGTGTATCTGCACTGGAATTCGTCCCTTAGAGCCAATCTCAGGAAATACCACCGCATACGACGACTCACCAGTCTATGGGCCACTGAGGAAGGATCACCACAATTCTTGCTCGACTTTACAAGAATACAGCCATAAAGATGGCATGTTTTTCGATGCTCAGGCAGAAAAGATCCACAACGAAGTGGAGGCTCAATCGAAGAGGTTCAGACCCAGTTGTCTCAACAAAATCCGGATGCCCCAGCGGTTCAGTTGTCAACCGTCGAGGAGGATAAAATTTTTGGACAAGTAAATTAATATGCTTATTTACATATATATATATATATATATATATATATTTAATATATATTTACTAATAACTAATCATACTTAATTATTAATTAAAGATTATCCCGAAGAAAAGGGGACAAATGGTCGGGATCGGTTTGGTGAACGATGTTCCTAGGGTGACAGCAGCTTACACTGCTACAAGGGAGGAGGAACATGTTCGGCTCCGGGCAGATTTGATAGCAGCCAACGGAGTCATCTCGAAGCTGCAGACCACCAATGAGCTTTTTTGAGAAAATGTTTGACCTCGTCGCGGATTCAAACCGGTGCTTGCGCAGCAGTGGCGGAATGTACGTCCCCGCATTCACCGCGACTCCAATCCTGAAGAGCAAGCGGAGTTAGAGAGACAAACCGAAGTCAATAGTTCCCAGCTCCGTGACAATCGTAACCTTCAATAGATATTTTTATGTATGTATTTTGTGTTTCTATGTTTTTATTTTGGATATTACAATATTTTAATATATTAGAATTTTAAAAAAATTAGAAATAATTTTTGTTTGTAAATTTATTTTTAAAACTATTTTATTTTGTGTTTAAATATCGATGTAATATTGTTGTGAAATTTACGACGAGTTCACGTCGAAGTCGATGTAAGTTCGTCGTAGCAATTACGACGACATTACATCGATCTTCAAAGTGAATTCGTCGTAATGTTTACGTCCACAGAACCATGTTTTTACGTCAAACGTTTTACGTGAATATTACGACGAATAATTATAATAACTTTACGACTAGTGATGAAGACGTAAGCTTACGTCTACTTTACGACGACTAATGGTACGACAAATTAATCTCTACAGTGTTTCGTCGTAAGACGGTTTTACGTCGATGGCCCATTACGACGAGCTATTAACAACGATAGTCAAATCGTCCTTAAGTCGTCGTAATTGGCGTATAACGACGATATAACGGAGATATGTGCAGTCGTCATACTTCTGTTTTCTTGTAGTGAGGATATTGTGGATGCGTTTGAAATTTCGAGGAAATAAATATTCAAAATGCGAACAATGTTGATGTGGACGATGAGTTATTTTCATGTGTATGGTATGCTGTCAGATTGGATGAGTCATGCTTGGATGGCCTGTCCATATTGTCTAAATGGTACACAAGCATTCTGTTTTAATAATGGACGAAGACATAACTGGTTTAACTGTCACACAAAGATTTTCTGCATATCATCTTTATAGAAGAAACGTTCAAGCATTTAGATGGGGAGAAAACCGTTGCCGATCATCCTCCACCGTGGTTGATAGAAATTTTGTATAAAATAATAAATGACTCGAAAGCAACTTTTAACTTGATCAAATATTTTCAACGGAGAAATTGAGTGGAGACCATTCGAATTATCTCAGCAAACGCAGACTATGGTCGTCTCTAATTGCAAGCAATGCCTCTTTAGGTTACAACCTTTGCTAACTGAGGAAGCTTGAGTTGAAGAAGAGATGCCATGGAAATGGTCAACAAAATTTTGGTTGGACCTTTTCTAATATAATTTTTGATTTTTTTTTTCTTTTGAGCTTATTTATATCATCTACCGGTGAATATCTACTATTACCATTTTAAGTTTATATTCTCAAATCAAGTTTCTCAAATCAAGTTTTTTTAGTTTGAATTTAACAATGGCTTCTTAGGTCAAATTAAACAGTGTAAAATGCGAAAAAAATACTAGCGAATGAAGTGGACTTTATGTAAGTATTTTATTTTGTCTGTAATCTACCGCCAATTCTTTATGGTCTTTTACCCAAAAAAAAAAATATTTCTAGTCTCGTTGAAGTGTTAATCTTTTTTTATTTTTTTTTGTAAAAGGCGTTGAAGTGGTTTTTAGTGAGTGGCTTTTGAAAATCTTTAGAGCACGAAGCGTCAGCTACAAAAAGAATTCCACATTTGTATAAAATTTTGTGGAAAAATTAAGGCACAGTTAAAGTATAGTACATCTAATTAGGCAAAAAAAATTAGAAAATAATAAAAGGTATTTGCATATGAATTATTCTTGGGTTCACTCTAGGGAGTGAACCTCTAGGTTCACCAATCAATAAGATTTTGTTATTTTATATTTGATATCTTTTAGAAAAGAAAATATTATGTTTTTAAAACTAAAAAGTAAAAAAAATAATAATAATAATAATAGAAGTTACAAAAAAAGAATTTAAAAAAAAATACATAATTTTAACGTCGTGGCAAAACACTAAATCTTAAATCCTAAACTCTAAACCTTTGGGTAAACCATAAACCCTTGGATAAATCCCAAACTCTAAATCAAAAACACTAAACACTAAAACACTAGATCCAAAATCTTAAACCCAAACCCTCGAGTGTTTTAGCGTTTAGTGTTTTTAATTTAGAGTTTATGATTTATCCAAGGGTTTAGGGTTTACCTAAGAGTTTAGGGATTATGATTTATGGTTTATTATTTTGCTGATAATGTTAAAAGTTTTTTTTTTGTAACTGCTATTATTATTATTATTTTTAAACATTATGTAACTTGAGAATTTTTTTTTTTTTTTTAAGATTTCGAATATGAAATAATTAAATTTTGTTGGTTATTGAACCTAGAGGTTCAACCAAAAATACGAATACGTCTTTGCAGATATTGATGAGCATAAAAAACACATGGTCGGCCCACTTCTTCGTATATTTTTCTGGTATTAGGTTTCCATATTTGTAACAAGCTATGCAACAGACAAGGCCATTGGCGTACACAGAATAGAGGGCAAAGTGGGCTATTGACACGTGTATTTCTCTGTCAAGAATTCGTTCATGTTCTTTCCACATGCAAATGCAATGGCCTTGCGCTGAATACATGTTTCTAAAGATAAGTCTATTGCAGGAATATATGTGTTTTGAGAAAGAAACGGGCACATATTTCTTAATTATTACTATTATTAAATTGTATTTGAATTAATTTTTTTTTTTTTTTTTTATCATTTCTCCTGTTTTCTGAAGAATAATTTTTTTCTCAACTCTCAAAAATTATTAAAATATCTTTGATAATTAGTTGATTATTTATTATTGATATCAATTGAGAGTACAGAAAATTGAAAGCATGATCTGTATTAATTTGGAAATGGTTTAAATTTTTACGAGAACATTACAACACGTGAACAAAACTTATATATAGACTTGATGATCTTAAAACTGTTCAAATATCAAAATCTACTAGTGATGGCGAAATATTTCAGTCAACTCTTAAAAATGTTATAAGAATATTTTTTATATTATGAATATTTTACAAATAAATTAAAGAAATCTAAAAGATAGTATTACTTTATTTATCATAAACTGGTTGTGATTTGATTACATATTCAAACTAGATTCAAGAGTTTGCCATTGTCGACGAAAGAAGTATTACATGTATAAAGAGCCAAGTAGCCTAGGGTGGATCCACCAAGATCATTTGGGAGAAGAACTATTCAGTATCCAAGGCTATCGCATGAATGTCTCGCCACTCTACACATAAATGAAGGGCCTAGTATGGGTTATGACATGTCTAAGATCGATAGATGTCCTCTCAATACATATTGAGACACTACAAGAAAACACAAGTTTTACGAGGGCAGTTTTCCTCGTTACTTCGTCGTAAAAGCAGTGTTACGACGAATTAGCGAGAAAACCCGTTTCGTCGTTATACGTTTGTCGCAACGCATATATCCTCGCTAATTCGTCGTAAAGTAGCGAGGAAATAATTTCGTCGTAAAAGCGAAGGAGGATATTTCGTCGTAAAGACCACGTAAAGATTCCACGTAAGGACGTCGCTAAGTTTCCTCGTAAATACCACGAAAAACTTTCCTCGTAAAACCCACGTAAATAAATACTCGTAAAATAAACGTTAATACCTTGATAGCTTTCCACGTAAAAAAAACGTAAAAACCTTTATAATTTCCACGTTATTTCCTTGTAAACGTTTCCTCGTAAAAACCACGTTAAGCTTCCACGTAAAGAAGCCGCAAAATTAGCTACGAATTTACTTCGTTTCATTATTTTATAGAAATATAAAAAATTATAATTATAAATATAATTTAAATTATTTAAATTATTAATAAAATTAAAATTCTAAAAAAAATCAAAACCAAAATATTTTATATATAAATAAGTTTTGAATTCATAATACAAGGACCGAAATTAAAAAGAACTAAGGGTGGTCGTTAATCGCCTCGTAGAATTCATCACTCCTCGCCTGAACATCCGCCTCGGCATGTGAGTCGTCGGTCGGTGACTGGCCTGGGATAGGATTTTGTTGTCGCATGTTCCTCAACAAAGTCGCCCATTCCGGATTTGTGGCCGCTACAACGTCCAAGAAGCCCTCGAGTCCACCCATACGAGATCGCAGCTGAGTAGACTCTCTACGCAGCTGAGTAGACTCTCTACGCAGCTCTTCGGACTCCCTACGCAGCTGAGAGACTTCATCATCCCGTCGCTGAACATAAGACGATGTCGCTCTCGGAACATCGTTGACGGAAACAATCCCCAACGTCTGTCCCTTTTTTTAGGGACAACCTTAAAAACAAAAAATAAATTTTGTTAGTAAAAATTTAAAGTTAAATTAAATGAATATTTAAGAAAATTAAAATTTTAGAAAATTTACCTCCTCGTAAAGCTTATCCACTTCAGGTGTGGATAAGGTGACGGGTAATCCATCGGTGGACTGTTGGGTCAGCTGGGTCTGGCGTTCTTCAACCCGAGCAGCCAAATCATTGTAGATTTGCTCGGACTTGCCATCTATAAATCGGCCCGCCTTGTTCTTGTGGGTCCTCCCGTCTCTTTGGCCTAAAAAAACATTTAAGAAAGTTGTTAATTAGAATATATATAAAAATATACTAAAAATTTAATATAACTAAATTTTTAATTACCATTTCCAAACGGACACCGGCGTGGGGTTTTTGGCCCGTAGTGTGAAACATCGGCCCGTTCCCGTGCTCATCGACTGTGTTACGGGAGTTAGAGCAAGACTGGGCGATTCTAATGGAATCAGGAAGACGCCAATAACGGATGAGGCCATCCCAGACATCCGTGGTGAGCTCAGCGGGTTTGCCACGCTCATACCCCTTCACGATCCAGTCACCCTTCCAGTTGGAGACCGTGTCCAACAAGCGAACTTTCGCCTTCGCAACAAACTTCTTCCTCACCCTCTCAGTGATCCCCAAGGCCCAATTATATTTTTGCTGTTGGAAAAAATAATTTATAATTAGTTTTTCAGAAAAAAATATATATATAAATAATAAAAAAATTTAAAGATATATATTTAATTAATAGAACTTACAGCGTAAATTTTGAACCACGTCTTTCTGACGTAGTGGGGCGTCGTTTTCCAGTTCGGATGTGCCATGGAGAAGTAACCTTTTATCGTGTCGGTTACGTCCGATGCAAGACATCCGTCAATCTCCCCACCTGAAAAATACAAATTTAAAATATAAATTATTTTTTAAAGTTATAAAAGAATTTAAAAAGAATAAAAAAATAATGAAACACACCATAAAGTTCCGTCCGGTCGGTCGGGGTCGATGACTGGTAAACCTTCTCTGCCTGGCAGACGGAGAATGTCCTCTACGGTGTACTGCGAGTAAGGAGCACTCGGAGGCACCATCAAATCGAGATGAATCTCGGCCGCGGGCATCGGAGGTGCCGGCATCGTAAGAGGCACAGGAGGAGGAGCCATCTGGGGAGGCACGTGAAGAACCGATGGTGCACTAGAAGAAGGAGATCCAATGACTCTCTGAGTGTACTGAGTCTCGGGGACAGTCTCCTGCCCCGAAGAACCGGGAGCTGAAGAAGACGACGGGTTTAAACGACTACCTGGCTCACCGAACATCTCTCTGTAATGGGCAGTAAGTCTACCTTTTCGAAACTGAGAAAAAAATTTAATTTTTTAAATTTTCGTGAACAATATACTTCACAACATTATCCACCTAATCAACACTAAATAACATAAGATCCGTAAACCTATCTAAATTCCCTATACTAACCACCTAATATATCCTAAACTAATCAAACTAGAGAGGAATTAGAGAGACTTACCATTGCTACGAATTAGGGAGGAAGTGGAGAGGAAGTGGAGAGGAAAGACGGAGCGAGTTCGCTCGGGATATATATAAGATTACTTGTCCTCGTAATTTCCTCGTAAACTTACAAGGAATTACAGAGGCCCGCGTTTTCATTTACGACGAAATAGCGACGAAATACAAAGGCCCGCGTTTTCGTTAACGACGTTTTTACGACGAAATGGGTTACGTGGAATTAACGAGTTAACCAGTTACGAGGAATTAGCGAGCCTTTATTTTCTATAAATACCCACAACTTTCCTTCTCAAACCACACACACAAACTCACAAAACACACCCTATCTCAAATCACACTCCTCACCAAAATACTTTTCAAATTAGAAATATTTGAAAAAAAAAAGAAGAAAAGAAGATATTAGAATTTATGTGGGTGAGACTTAAGTCTCGCCACATATAATTCTAGTATCTTTCTTTTTTTCTTTTTTCTAGTTTTTATACTATGAGGAAGTAGCAAGTCCCGCTTTTCACCAATTTAGAAAATTTGGAAAAAAAAGAAGAGAAGAAGATATTGGAACTCATGTGGTCGAGACTTACGTAAGTCTCGCCAAATGTGATTCAAGCATCTTTCTTCTCTTCTTTTTTTTTAGTATTTTTAATATTTTCGTCGTAATATCGTCGTTAGTTTACGACTCGTTTACGACGATTTTGGCTTACGTGGAATTAGCGTGCCCCGCTTTCTTTATTTTTTTAAGTCTACGAGGTTTTTACGACGATTTACCTTACGAAGTCTTTACGACGAAATCATCCTACGTGGAATTAACGGGTTTTGCTTTCTTTATTTTTTTTACTTTCGTCGTTATTTCCACGTAAGCTAACGAGTTCTTTACGACGATTCTGTCCTACGTGGAATAAACGAGGATTACGTCGTACATTCGACGTCAAATTACGAGGAATTAACGAGCAGTACGTTTAAATCCTTAAAATCCGAAACCCCAAACCCCAAAACCCCATATTCCTTATCTTCTACTTCATATATTCCAAACCCCATCTTTATTTCCATTCCAAACCACAATTCCCACATTTACTTATTTATAAAACAAACTCCCACAATTTCTTATTCATAAAACAAACTCCCACATTACCTTATTCATAAAACAAACTCTCACATTACCTTATTCATAAAACAAACTACACAAAATCAAATACATCAATCGGATACATCGACATTCTCGTCATCACTAGAAATATCATCATTTTCATTAAACTCGTCTTCTACAGCTTTGTCTGTGGCATCATCGGTAAGATCTTCGTATTCGTGATTATGCGGATCAATGAGAAGGATGTCATCAACTTCTTGTTCATGTTCCTCGACTTCATTTATTTGTTCTTCTTGCAATGGTGGTTCTTCTCCACTGATGATTCGTCCTCGAGGTGTAACTTTGATCACTGCTAACCAATTTATACCCGAATCTCTCATCCGAGGGTATGGAAGGAAGCTAACTTGGTCTGCTTGTGAAGCTAAGATGAAAGGCTCGAATTTGTTGTACCGACGTCCACCGTTGACATCAACTACACCAAATTTGTTAGATCGAACACCTCTGTTGACGACGGGGTCGAACCATTCACATTTGAAGATGACGCATTTCAGCTTCAGTATCCCTGGAAATTCGACTTCAATAATATCTGTCAAGATCCCGTAGAAATCTGTTTCCCCTTTCACACATATTCCATAGTTACTGGTCGCCCGCTGTCTACCATACTCATATGTGTGAAAAGTGTAGCCTCGTGTGAAATACATCTTTGATGTGGTGACCTTTACAAGTGGAGATTGAATTACTTCGTGTAACCACTTAGGATAATCTGCATCGTCGTCATAATCAACCTGCAAAAATAAAGAGAACATTAAAATACAAATCATGTATGAAAAAATAGTTTGAGTTATAATACCTGATTCCGCAACCACTTAATGAAGTGCTGATCTTTCCTTTTGTCTACGTCACTTGTGGATATACCAGGAAATGTTTCTTCGACTTGAGAAACAAATAGGCTGTAAAATTAATCACATTTCATAGGAATGAATCTCTTGCAATTATATAATTAATTATATGTGTTTTGAAGTGTCCATATATGTTACCTTTCAAAATAACGCATCAATGGATCCTCGCAATTGAGTAGAATATAGGTGTGTGCACTATGAGCGTCTTGTTCACTCGACCACCAAACCTCTTTAGACTTCCCACCGAGTCGTCCAATCTGGCTAAAGATGTCTGGAACACCAGCAACTGCATATGTTGGCGCAACTCCACCATCATCATATCTTCTTGGAGCTCTTCTACGGGTACGTACTTTTGACGCAAAGTAGTACGATGTGAAGTGAGAAATTTCTTCCGTCAAACTTCCAGCACTTATAGAACCTTCAACTTTGGCGAGGTTCTTTGCTTTTCCCTTCAAATATTTCATGGCTCGCTCATACTGATACATCCATCCGTAATGTACAGGTCCACGAAGCAATGCTTCATATGGGAGGTGGACAGCTAGATGCTCCATGACGTCAAAAAATCCAGGAGGAAATATCTTCTCCAAGTTGCACAATAAGATGGGAATGTTCTTCTGAAGCTGTTCTACAACTTCTTCTTTAAGAGTGCGTGTGCTCAGATCCCTGAAAAATACTCCAATGCCTTTTATATTCCACAAACAATTAAACACATTGTTAGTCGTATATTATTTTGCAAACTAGACCGTTATAAAATTATTATGATATAAAACACTACGAACCTGCAAGTGCTTCATGTACGTTTGTTGGAAGTAGCTCCGCAAATGCAAAGGGCAGTAGTCGTTGTATAAAGACATGACAATCATGACTCTTCATCCCAGAGAACTTTTGACCCTTTTCAACACATCTAGAGAGATTTGAAACATACCCATCGGGGAACTTCACTTCTGATGCCACCCAGTTGAACAACACCGACTTTTTTTCTGAAGACAGTCTGAATATCGGAACGGGAACTTGTCCATTGCTTTTAATATGTAACTCGCTTCTTGAGCAAATATCCGGCAAGTCCAACCTCGATTTTATGTTGTCTTTTGTCTTCCCTGGGACATTCAATATTGTATTCATGATGTTCTCAAAGAAATTCTTCTCTATATCATCACATCGAGGTTGTGGCGCAGAAGAAGATCCTTCCAATATGGCAACTCCCAAAATATACTCTTCTTGTGCCAGTTGTGATGAACACCGTAAGAATCAGGCATATTACGAGGGACATGCCAATTACCACCCAACGAACTGTTTCGTTAGCTCCGTAGTACGATTTGTTCTCCAGTAGTAGATATGGTGGAGGAGTGTCTCTCACAACCCTTTTGTGCCTAAACAAATTCTTGTTTCTTCGGTAAGGATGGCCAATTGGAAGAAATCGACGATGACAATCAAACCAACTTGTCTTCCTACCATTCTTCAGTTGAAACGCATCTGTCGTTCCATTACAATATGGACAAGCTAATCTCCCATGTGTAGTCCATCCAGACAACATCCCATATGCAGGAAAGTCACTTATGGTCCACAAAAGCATAGCTCGCATCGTAAAATTCGTCTTCGTTGAACAGTCGTACGTCCTCACCCCTGTTGACCACAAATCCTTCAACTCTTTTATCAGTGGTTGTAGGAAAACATCCAGGGACCTTTTTGGATGGTTCGGACCAGGTATCAATATCGTCAAGAATAGCAACTCCCGTTGCATGCACATCTCCGGTGGCAGGTTGTATGGCGTAAGAAAGACTGGCCACAATGAATATTGTCTCCCTGACATTCCGAACGGACTAAATCCATCTGTGCATAATCCGAGATACACATTCCGGCTATTACTAGCAAAATCCGGATGTACTTTGTTGAAATGTTTCCAGGCTCTTGCATCTGATGGATGAGTCATCTCACCATCCGTCTGAGTATGCTCGGCATGCCATCTCATCTTTGCAGCAGTCTGCTCTGATTGATACAATCTTTTCAATCTGTCTGTAATTGGTAGGTACCACATCCTTTGGTACGGTACCCTATTACGTCCCCGTCCTTGCGGCTTGAATCGTGGCTTCTTGCAGAATCGACATACTTCTAGCTTCTCATCATCTCCCCAATAGATCATGCAGTTGTCGATGCAGACATCTATCATCTCCGAAGGCAACCCAAGACTATAAACTAATTTCTGAATCTCATAATAAGAATCAGCAGACACATTGTCTTCCGGCAAATACTCTTTAAACAAGTTCGCCCATTCGTTCATGCAACTTTCAGGTAGATTGTGATCAGTTTTAATATTCATCATTCTAGCAGCCAACGACAATTTAGAGAGACCTTCTCTACAACCACTGTAAAGTGGTTGATTCGCCGTGTTTAACATTCCGTAAAACTTTTTTGCATCTATATTAGGTTCTTCATCTTCATCATGAGCTACGAATGCATCAGCTACCATATCATGAACCCTATCATAATCTACCATCTCCTCCTGATGGTAACTATGTTCATTATGCAAATGATGATTAACCGGTTCTTCCTGAAAATTGCTATTACTACTACTAGCTTCATTCTGATCATAATTATAACCTTCCCCATGTTGAAACCAGATATAGTAATTTGGTGTGAAACCTCTATTTATTAAATGCTTCCAAACATTTTCACGGTTTGCCAATTTCGAATTGTTGCATTTCCGACAAGGACAGAACATCTTACCACTTTCTTGGGCGAGCGGTGTTGAATATGCTTGGTGCATAAATGTCTCCAGCCCCGCAAGGTATTCTTTCGTCACTCTCCCGTTAGCATCTCTATGCATATACATCCAATTCCGCAACTCGTAAATAGTCCCAGAGCCAGCCATTTTTTTTCTTTCACGTTTTTTGTTGTTGGTGTGTTTAAAATGATGTTCCAACATCCATATTTATAGAAAATTTCGAATCTGGTAGTTGTAATTTTACAATGAAATTACGACGAAAATTAATTGTATGGCCAAAAAAAAAACGTGAGCCACCTACCAAGTTGGTGGATTCAAAATTTCCTCGTTAAGTACACGTAAAATATTTCGTCGTAAAGCACTCGCGAAATTTATGTGGCTTTTACAAGGAAAAACTGTTTCCTCGTAAAAGCCACGTCAATTTACATCGTCTTTACGACGAATATGTTTTTTCGTTACCTTACGACAAAATAACGATGCTTTTCTTTCTCCACGTACTTTCCTCGCAAAATCAACGTTTTTTTACGAGGATTATTTTTCCTCGTTAAACTTCCTCGTTAAAGTTACGTTTTCTTGTAGTGAGACTGTATGTATTAATTTTAGGGGTGGGCGTTCGGGTATCCGTTCGGGTTCGGGTCGGGTATTTCGGATTTTCGGGTATTTCGGTATAGAGGTCTAGAACCCGTTCGGGTATTTCTGTACTTCGGGTCGGGTTCGGGTATTTTTAGTTCGGATTCGGTTATTTCGGATCGGGTTCGGATATTTAGATTTTGAAAAAAAAATATTAAAATTTTCATTTCTCAAGTTTATTGTATTTAAAAATATAACTTTTAGTTAACTAATTTTTTATTTTTAATAGATTGAATGGTTAATAGATTTGAACATAACATTTTAAAACTAAAAAGGCACTAATTTAGTTATTTTTTTTTTAATTTTGGATATAACTTTTTGTTAATTTTTGAAATAAAAAACTTGACATGCATTTTAAGTGAGTAGCAAATCATTTTTTCCGGAATTGTATGTATATCATATGAACTTAAATTATGTGTAGTATTAATATAAATATTTTATATAAAATGAGAGATATAAACTAGAAACATAAGGTTAATTATACATATGTTCGGTTATCTTCGGATATCCATTCGGGTTCGGGTATTATCCGTTCGGGTTCGGATATCCAATCTCTCCTTATTCAATACCCGTTCGGGTATTTTGCTACTTCGGTTCGGATTTCGGTTCGGTTTTTTCGGATCGGGTTCGGGTGCCACTTCGGATATCGGGTAAAGTGCCCACCCCTAATTAATTTAGTGGATATAATTAAGAATTCGATAGACAAGCTAGTTTTTTCTTAAACATTAGATAATTTCATCTTTTATAAGTACTAGGGGTTGTCCGCGCTTCGCGCGGATTTATTAGTTAGTTATTGTGTGTATGTTTAATCTGGTTGTTCCGACTACGTGTATATTGATGTATAAGGTTGTGTTAATTGTGGGGGTGGTATGGATAATGTATAGTTGGGACTTCCGAACCGAAATAACCGGAACCGAAGAACCGAACCGGAACCGAAGAACCGAACCGGAACCGAACCGAAATACCCGAAACCAGAACCGGATCAATATCTTCAAATACTCGAACGGTTTCTATATTTTTATATCCGAAATAACCAAACCGAACCGGAACCGAACCGAGAACCGAACGGGTACCCGAATATATAAAAATATTCATTATATATACATATAACATCACTAAATATATATTTTTAATTTAAAATTCTATTAAAGTATCTGAAAATAGTTGAGTATAACTAAATTATTATAAAGTATCCAAACTACCCGAAAGTATCCAGATAGTTTTATCCGAAATATCCAAAGTAATCCAAGATATCAAAATTTTTTTATCTAAATCATCCTAATTATTTGATATTTTACCTTAAATAACCGATATTTTATCCAAATTATCCGAACTACCCAAACTATCCGAACCCGAACCTGATCCAAATGAGAACCGAACTTTTTCCGGATATTTTCCGGTTCCTGCATTTACTATCCGAACCGAACCGAACCCGAAACTACCCGAACCGAACCGAATCAAAAATAGGTCAAGTACTAAATGGATCATCTAGCCCCTATCCAAACTATCCGAAACCCAAAATACTTGAACCGAACCGAACCGATGCCCGAAATGCCCAGGCCTAGTTGGGAGTTTGAAATCTTGTTAGGGCATGACTGGTTCAAACGCAGCGGTTGCGGTTGCGATTGCGGGAGTTTGTGGATGCGGGCGGTTGCGGTTTCTAGCGGTTTTAAGAGATTTGTACGACTGGTACTGCGGTTAAAAATTGGTGCGTTTGCGGGTGACTTATGACTGGTTAACTACCAAATGCACTAACAATCAAATAATAAATTAACAATATTTACATTTAATATAATTATAAAAATATCAAAAATCATAAAATTATAATAAATATAAAATTTATATTTAGAAAGTTATAATTTTAATTTTTGAAAATTTATTGAAATTGTTTTTATTATAAAATTTTATAATATTAATTAAAATATAATAGATATTTTTTAATATTTTCATAATTTCAATTTTAAATTTTTTATTAAATATTTTTACTTTTGTATATATATAATTTTTTTAAAAAAGAAAAAAAAATTTACCCTCCCGCAACCGTCCGCAACCGCAAACGCTAGCTGGAGCCAGCTTTTGAATTTATGAGATTCGGAGCGGTTTGAAGCGGTTTAGAGCGATTTGAGTGATTGTTGCAAACCGCCAACAACCGCTACCAACCGCAAAAGCTGCGTTTGCGGGTGGTAGCGGGAAAACCAGTCGCCCTCTTAGTGGTATAGCTTTTGCGTTTTGTTCTTTTCTTCTTTTTGTGATTTGAAATGGGCCTTGTGTTATAAAAAAATAATTTATTATTGCTATAATAATATTTGGTTGAAGACATTTTTTTACTATATTCTGTTAGACTCTAGTATAAGTTTCATTATTAGATTTAGTTATATTTTTAGTCGGCCCTGTTGTTTGTATTTTTATATTCTGTTGCCTCCGTTCATTTGATTGGCATAGGTGGTTTAAGCTAAGTATTAAAAAGTCTGATTAGGATTATGAAAGTAAATAACCTTTTTTAGAGTTTGAAATTAAAATAAAAGAGGAATTTGAGTCACATCACATTTGTTCAGCCTATTATAAATGAAACATGTTCTTCAATCCACATTACGTGCATGTGGATCGCAAGTATTGAGCATGAAGCTGTCAATTATTATATCCCAGGTTGTGATGCGAGATGTGAAAAAATAGTTTGGGCTGCAATATGTTATAAGTAGTTAGAGAAAATCTTATTGGATGAGTAATGTCCAGTGTATGTCGATCGAAACAAACATCAAGTCTAAAGTAAAATGAAGCATATAATACTGAGCAACCAAAACACGTGCTGTATGCTTAAATTTTAATATGTGCAGAGACTTTTATAATTATTATTCGTTAATCTTAATTTTTCATACTTCCTCAGGGCTTGAGTTTACTTTCTGGCCATATGAGTTTCTGGAAGACCAATCCACAAAATTAATTGGGCTCGGATATATGTTGCAATAGTTTACTTTTGGGCTGGAAAATATGTTAAATGACATGTCATATTGATTGGTCCTGAATATTTTAGGTGAAGTGGTCACTCTTAAAAGCCACAAAATTAGTTCCTTTTATATAGTAGGAAGTTTTGAAAGTTATAATTTATTGCATATATCTCGTGGGTTAAATATCTGTGTTAGGGCAATGTGCAAGCCGCCGAGTACTTTCTATTTTAAGTATATTCGATATTTGTTTGCTTTATACAATTATTTTAAACTTGTACTTGACTTGTAGAAACAAATACTTATTATTTCGAGTATTTGTCAAACATATGTTACTTGCAATTTACTTGTCTCACTCGATTACTTGTTTCTTTCAAGTACTTGTGAATTATTTGAAAATATTTCTAAGTTTATAAAAATTAATTGTTAGATGATATTCTATTAGAGAGGGATATGAAAGCTGTTTTTGTTTATTCTACTTGAAACAAACAAGAGAGTTACTCCAAACATATTTTTACTTCTTATAAAGAAGAAATTATGACATGAAAATATTATCTACTTCTAATAAAGAAATATCATTTTTATTTTAAGGTTTCCGGTCTTATAGTCTAATTATTATATTTCAGTCATAAGTAGTAATATCAAGCCGAGTTTCAATTTTTTTTAAAAAAATATTTGTTACTTGTCTTGTATAGTATAACAGATATACTTTATATAAAAAGATATATATATATATCAAAAAGTAACATATATAAATAAGTAAGGAATATTTGTGTGCAGTCCTAATATGTGTTAACCCTTTTGTAAAAAGGGTTCAAGCATAATATATATATATATATTTAATGTGAGTCAGACTGAATTAATAGGAGGGGTTATCCACAATAACCATCTTATCAACTGCATTTTATTGAACTTAATGGATAGTTGAAAAAAGTTAGTGTTGAATGAAAATCTAACAAATATATATATTAATATAATATGTTTCCATAACTAATACATTTCTACATATTTATATGACCTTGGATAAGCATCACCTGTACAGTCTGTACTTAAGGCAGAAGAGGTTCGAGGTAGTCGATCAGATAGGAAACAGTAAGGTGTGGGTGTTAGTCATATAGCCTTTAGCTGCAGTCCACTAAGATACCTTTCTCTATCGTCGAAAATATCTATATAAAACGTTATTTAGTTTTTTTTTTTTTTGAAACTTTAAAACGTTATTTAGTTACGCGATAATGTATATAGAAGATTCCGTTCGGCCCTCATCCTACTCTTTACCATACCATCTCCATCCAACCTAACATTAACTAGATCTCGATCCGCACAACTGTGCGAAATTTTGTTTTCATTTATTTTTATATAAATATTTTATTTTCAATTTTAAATTAATATATATTATAATATATATATGTATATCAATTTTTAAAACATAATAAATTTACTGTATATTTTTTCATTGAATAGATTATTTCAAACTTTAACATGTATTTGTATCTTTTTCTATATATTTTTTGATTAATATTTCATTATTAAAATCGTAACTATATATATAAAAATTAGTAAAATATTGTTTTATTGTCATATTCAAATATATTGTAACATTTCACAAATTTATCAAGTTTTTAAAAAATTAAAATTTTCTCTTTATAAATTTATATTATTGAGTAAATAATTAAACATTTAGTTTTTGTTTAATTTCTAAAATAATCTATATAGTTTAAAATTCGTTTTCATTGGTTTAAGGTAGTAAAGATTAATCATTGTTAGATAATATAATTTTTGTTATTTAAAAAAAATCTTTATAATTTTAAAATTTAACATCGACAAATTTTTAAATATTTAGCATATAGAGGTATAATATTACAATATTAAATTATATCTATTTAATTTATACTATCTATAACTCTAATGGATCATCTATTGTTTAAATCTAATTATTGATAGTCCAATAAAAATTTTTGGTAGACTCAAAATTTAAATGATAAGATTAGATATTAAATGTAACATGACTTTATAGGAATATGTTCATTAGGTCCATTTTTTAAAAACAAATCATACATAAATCAAGGTTGTGACTTCTGTTTTAATATATAAGATATTAAAACCAAATTTTGTCTTTTCATTTCTTATTGTTGGCATTAACGTTGGACTATATTTACAAATAAATAAAAGCAAAACTTGTAAATAAAATATGCCAAAAGAGGAGAAAATGGAAGAAATAGCAGTTATATTAAGCTTCGGAAAAAATAAAATAAAAAAATACTAGTTATAATAAGCACTAGTTTCCAGGAAGAATACTAAGTAAACAGTTTGGTCTGATCTCCGAGTTATATCTCTTAGATATTATTTGAAAAATGATTTGTTATTTATTATCAAAACAATGATTTTGAAACAAAAATAATGACATGACATACTAACAACGATGATATTACTTGAATCTAATTGTGATATGAATATTTACATTTAATAAATATTTATATTTTTGGTAATTTTTTTAAAATATGATAATAACTCATAAATCATTATTAATATAATAATAAATAATATAATAGTAAAAATAGAAATATAATAATGTCTTACAATTTTCGAAATATTATTTAATTTTATTTTATAATTTTATTACTAAACAATTCTTCAAAATTATCTGCAATTTTTTAAAAATATTGAAATTTTGAATCCCAATACCATTAATTTTATTTTAATATCTACAAATTTTAGAAATATTATTTGTTTTGTCTTGATAGTTATATACCTAACATAATTTTCTCTCTTATTTTTACAGATTTTTTTAACAAAAAAATTAGAAACAAAACCTTTCCAAGATTATAATTTTAAATATATAGATATATACTATACATTAAAATTAGCAGAGCTGGAGTCAGCACTTTGGGCTGAAGCCCAGATTCTCACTTCTCAAAAGAAGGAACTTCCGGTGCAGACCAGAATTCCATTAGTAACTTCAGGCCGTTGGTGTTTTCTAGATGGATCATGGAAAGATAAAGAACTATTTTCAGGACAAGGCTGGTATAGTACCCTATCGTGTTTTGATGGTTTATTAGGGGTCAGGAATGTAAAGGCATGTCTTTCACCCCTTCATTCGGAGGTGGAAGCTTTGATTTGGGCAATGGAATGTATGAAGAATTTAAGGCAGTTTCAGGTTACGTTTGCTACGGATTGTTCTCAATTGGTGAAGATGGTGTCGGAACCAGAATGATGGCCGGCTTTTGACAGTTACCTGAAAGATATCAAGTTTTTACAAAGAAGTTTCCACAACTCAGAAATCGTTCATATACCTCGGACGGAGAATCAACGGGTGGATAGCTTAGCTCGCAGTGCTAGGAAACAACCGTCTTTCGTCGTTCACATGGATGCGGAGTTACCGATTTGGTTTACAAAGTCAATATGAGTATGTGAATGTCTTGTTGTCAAAAAATAAAAAGATATATACTATACATATAAATTTAAATATAAATTATTTTTATTTTGACTTTTACATATAAATAAAATAAAATAAAATATTGTAAGGAAATAATAAAATCTAATTAAAAATATATTTTCAAATATAATTAAAATTCTAAAAGTTTTATTTCTGCACATGGTGCAAGAAAACATCTAGTTAAGCATTAGTTGTAAAGTTTGATTTTTGTTGGAAATAATATATTTTTCTACGAAGAGTTAATTTAACATGTTTTAGATTCTTTTTATGTTGAATTTTCAGTACATTTTTAAAAATCAATGATTTAGTAATTCTTCAACACTATATTATGTAAGGACAGAACTTAGGTTCACCCTTTAAATTCACTCCATCCTTTAGGACCAATCAAATTTCCACATAGATTATTAATTAAAAATATTAAATTAAATAAAAAATAGCTACAAAAAATAAAAACGCTAATTTTAACGATGCTAACGCTTTCAGCGAAACCCTAAACCCAAGTTATAAAAGTAGCCTGATTCGAACTAGACACCATTTTAAAAACTCATGCAGGTGTTATAAAACCCACAAAGTACATAATTGAGTGGGAACACCGACTAATATGTGCAAGTATGTCCTCCATTGTATTTGTCGCTATTAAAATATGTTGGATAGTGAACTGAGGAATGAACGTCTTGAATCATGGGATTTCTTCTATATTAGACGCAAAAGCTAGCTCTTCTTTCGTTGTATACACTTTCTTCACTAATTGACAATAGTTTGTTGCAAACATAACATCCGTTAGTTGTAGGGTTATAAATTATAATGCACTTTGTGGCTTAAATCAAAATTTCACATTCTGCATGTAAAGGCGATAGATTCCGTTGTATATTCATCGATTACATGATCTTGGGAGTTGAATTCCTTGTGAATAAAAACCATCATTGTCCAGAAAACTGATCACTTTACACCACACAATCTGTTTATTATTGTCCAGTTGGCGCCACATTCCCCTCACCTATTAACAAGATAAATGTTTGCTTGTTGAGGAATGTGGTATCAACCTGCTTAAATCAAACCTTTATAACGGTAATAGGGTTTTGATTATAAACAACTATAGCAATGAGTTTCATTTTGGAATATTTGTTCCACAAGAAAGTGAGATAGAGTTAAGGCATATGATATGATATAAGATTTTGACTATTTACTCAATCATTTATGTAAATGGAACCTACATGATGTCAATATGATGTCGATTTTTGTAATGTGTAGGTTTCACTCTCTTATAGACCCACGTAATTATATAGAGAAAATGTAGTAAATCAATGACCAATTCAAAATATTTTTATTTATTTTATCGAGCTTTTTGATTTTATCGAGTTTTCTTAGGATGTCCCCTCTATGCGCATGACACTGACTATCCACCTTAGTTATAAATGTGAAAAACCCCTGTTTTTGAGATACAATAAGATATACAAAAAGCTCCGATGAAGAAAGCAAACTTACTTCAAGGAGATAACAATTGCAAGCGGAGATAAAGGGATTTATGTCAACAAGGGAAACATGCATATACAAGACTTAAAAATTCATTTCTGAATCTCTTTCCGTAAACTTAATCAATATTATATTTTGATGTATATAAAAAAGAACTCCGGAAGCATATAATTCATGAGACTTAAAAAGAATCTAATAGTCATTTTCTCTATATATACGTATGATATGTTTGAGCTTATATGTAAAATATACTTTTATAATATTTACAAAAACTTGTTGATGTTTTAATTTTCTAGAATAGTGCTGAAAAGTTCATATTTCCATACTAATTTTAAAGAAATGTATGGTTTTATAAATTTCCCATAGGTAATTGCAAGGAGTAGTTCCTCTTTTTTAATAATTTTTATAGAGGCAAATAGTAATATAAGGAAAAAAAATGTGGTGGCGCAGAGAGGCCATAGAAAGAAAAATTAGCTGGCCATTTACTCCCTGCAGAATCTGGCAATCTATTAGCCTTTCTTTAGATGGGACCTTCTTTGAGAGAGAGAGAGAGAGAGAGAGAATAGTGTTATGCATTTGATGGATCTGACTCACTGCTCCAAAAGATCACTCTCATTATTGATAACACTTGTCAGTCCTTTTGGCCTTTTACCGATCTTGTTTTGTCTATTTGATTATAGAGTTCAAAGGTTTAAATGGTGATAGTGTTCTTGATTTAATTATCAGAAAGTTTATAGATATTCATCTACATATCTGTTAAATTTATCAGACTGAGGACAGTTAATTTCGAAGGATTATTAAAACAGTTAGTTTCGGAGGATTATTAAGAACCTTCACAATAAATCATCACAATCAAGCAGAAGACAAACTGAGTGTATAATTATTTTATCAAATATATTTGTGGAATGACATAATCTTATGTGATATGACAACACATAGGATGGTATCTTCAATCTTAATTGCTATAATAGTATAATGTAATTGTGTGAAAATGACATATAAATATAAATAAATATATATATATATATATATATATATATATATATATATATATTATGTAACGGAAACAAATATAACATTTTGACGCATGTAGGTTTCTTTCTTTATTTGTTTCGATTCAAACTGAATCTGAATTTTCATAAATTTACAAATTAAATCAAATACTAATATACAACATCCGTAAAAATAAATCAAATTATAAATACTAATATTTAAAAAAAATATTCCAATCCGATCTATTATATACAATAAAGATTATATATATAGATAAATTATATAAATGTTATATTTTATATAATTTTATAATATTTTTATTTATTGAATTTATTATATTATTATTAGAATTTTTAAAAGTAAATATTTTATTTTTGTCATAATTATTATTATTTTATATTATCTTTGGATTTTTTTTTAATTTCAGTTTTATTTGTACAAATCAAATCGGATATCTGATTAAAATATAAAAATATTCGGATATAGAAAACACTGAATATCCTCGAATAATTAATTATTCGGACTAAATCTAGTCATAAATACTTTCAAAAATCTGGATATTTGATTCAGGTTTGTTTACCCCTCCAATTGCCAACTTCTCTTTTACCATATGTGATACAACTCATCCGCAATTCCACCAATAGAAGGAGCATTGCAAATTCACATGATATCTATATGACTATAACTTTAGCAAAAAAAAAAAAAAACTATAACAAACATAGAATTATTCAGAAGTTAAGAAGCCATTCTGAATTATTATTTTGCGTTTATAAATAGTTACATAACGGTATACAATTTATCACATAATTTATCATTTAGATATCAAGTTCATATGTAAGCATAACTATGGATCCTGCATATTTTTGCTATAAAAAAAATGAAAAAGAAAATGAGAGATGAGATTTGCAAAATTAAAAGAGACTGAGATAAAAAAAAGTACTGAAGGAACAAAAGAGGGCCAAATCATTGTCCTTCTCCATTGACCATTCCCCACCTTCTTGTTATCTCTCTCAACCCGTTTATTTTCATTTTTATTGTTTAAGATAATAATAATGCAATCTTCTACACTATCTTCAATGTTTTAGCTATTTTTTCCAAAAGAAAATATAATAATTCTATAATATAGGTTTACTCCAATATTTATTTCTCTTTTTAAATATACACAAATGGTAATGATTTGTTTCATAAACTGTTGTAAGTTGACATATGGTTTCCGACTTTCCTTTATATGATGTCTTACCAGAAACTTGAAAACCACACTAAGCAAAACGTGATAACTAGTGATGCAAGGGCTTTTTTTTTGTTATTTTTTTTTTGTTACTTAGTCAATGGGCATTTTTTGTTTAAGATGAAATATTTGATAATCAAATGCTAAGAAATACTATATCAGATTTTTTATTTAAAAAGAATAAGACACTATTCCTAATTTCCTTTTATTACTATCAGTCAATAATTCAATAATATTAATATCACTATTAATTTAAAATTTGCGTTTTTTTTTTGTTTTCCTTAATTTGGTACTCTCCAATCATAAGTGTTACGATACAAAGAGAGCCCGGACAAAATAATAAAACAGAAACATGAGTTTGCATATAAAATATATGTTCTCATTGATGAATGATTGTTAGTCTCTGTATGAAGCTGTAAAAACAGTGTGTACAATACCGGTCAAATCCTGTCCTACTCGTTATCTAACTCCCTTTGTAGTTTGTTGTATATACATATTTGTTCTCTTCACTTCAGTACTAATTTTTATGAAGTGTCCTTTTCGGTTTAACCTTGATTCGGTTCAGCCAAATGCGAGGCCCCCACTTGTTGATGAGCAGCCCGACTCTGTTACTTTGGGCCATTCTAATTTGGTCCAGTACTTTCATATTTTCCATAAACCAAAGAAACTCGAACACTGAATTGCAAAAGAGAACAAGGATTCTCTTTGTGATGTTAGACATTTTAGAGATACGAGGGTGTTTTTCGTGATGTTGAGCACCAGAGCCGATTCGGCTGTAGTTGATGACTCTATTAGCCATTATCAAGAGAAAGAAGAGGTATCTTGAGAAGACAGAGAAAAAGAAGAGGAACTATTGGCGTAGAGAATATATTTTTAGGTCAGTGCTCTGATACAATGTAGGAGATGTAAACTGTGTATTTCCTTGGTAGTCAATATACATATTTATACAAGAGTTTGTTACAGATTATCCAACTATAACTACATAGGATAATTACAACATAGTTATATTCATCCTAGATAAGTATAATTTAGAGATAATCATTATCTACTCCAATAGATGGATGAGTTTGGCAAAGCCAACACACAACTGAAAGCAATGAAACTTATATTTGATAATATACAACATAAAATCATGTAAGATTGATTGATAAATAAGTGCTACGAGTCTCTTACTTGTAGATATGTTCCATTATACTCCTCAGCTTTATTACATCTGTGCCTACAGCTCTGTTTTCTTCATGCCACCTTTGAAGAATTGAATCGTTGCTGCATTAATATCAATCACCATACTGCTCCATTAGATGGATCTCATATACAATATTGATAATTCAAGCTCGTACCAAATTCAAATTTTAGTTTCATGCTTGAGTAGACAGAAGTCTTTTACAACAACGCAGATATTTAACTCCCCAATCGCATTTAAAAGACCGTCCTAAAAATACGCAAGAAGAGAGATATCTTCATCAATGAAGCTTACAATGACACTCAGAGGAAGATGAGATACAAAGAAAAAGCTTATCTTATGCTTGGCTCAACCACAAAAAAACAAGACTTATGCCGCTTCAAAGGATGTAACATGAGTAAACCAGTTACAACAAGTAGGAGTGTATCAATATTTGTTTATGCCAGACTTTTCATCAGCTGAGACATCCCTTTGGTATACCCGATAACAGAAGGATTTCTAGTTTTCTACATTAAAAGCTTCCAATCACAAAACAGAAAAAAAAACCCATAATCGTGGCATAGGCCGCATTAGGACTAGGCAAAATATCTGTAAATTTTGATTTGATTCGTTATTTGTTTTCATTCAAACCGAAAAATCTGGATATCCGCATCTCTATGAAGAAAAACAAATACTAATATCCAATATCTGTAAGAAACGAACCATATCATAAATACTAATATTTTTAGAAACGGATTTTCGATCCAGTCCGTTACATACATATATTAAGAACTTTATATATAACTAATATAAATTTAGTTTATTTTATAAAATAATTTAAATTTATATTAGTTATTAGAATTTTAAAAAGTGAATAATTTTGGTAATAAATATTATTATTTTATATTATTTTCGATTTTTATTGAATTTTTAATTTATTTGTACGGATCAAATCAAATATCCGGTTAAAAATCTAAAATATTTTGGATATCCGAGACACCCAATATCTAGATGGATAAGGATCGAATCGAATTACATAACTAATTATCTGGACGAAACGGATCGGATCACGAATACCTTCCCAAACCCATATATTTGATATGCGCCCACCCCTAAGCCGCATGATAACCTATATATTCAGGCATACTCGAACGATGTTGACCTTAGACCATTTATATTGAATATGTTGAAGAATGAGATAAAATCTAGATGGACTAAATTATATTGAATAAATTCAACATGTTGATCGCAAAGAGAGGAATATCCATGTTGCACGGACAATATTTGATTTTAAAATGGTTTTAAGATAATAAAAAATAAAGACATGTGATGTAATGTTATTGGCTATTGAGAGTTGTGATTTTTTCTTCTTAATTATTTGAAGCCAGATCTCTATACTAAATTAATTTACTATTTTATTTTATTTTATATAAAAAATTATTATTTTTTATATCTATAAATAGAATTTTGTTTCATATAATTTGGTAATAAAATGAACAGAACAATTTTTATTGAATTTTAGATATTTATTAAAGTTTTTGTTATATTAACTCTTGTTTTATTATTAAATATTTTAGTGCAATAAATTCTAATAATATTTTTAATTTTGTCGTGTTAAATTTTTTAACAATAAAATAAAAAATTTAAATATAATAGTAAAATAATATGTTCAATTTTATCAAACAAGACTATTGTAAAATAAAAAATTGAATATATATAAAATAATTAGATATTAAAAAAGAATATGATGTGGAGCAAAAATGGACTCACAAAACGATTAATTAGGTCAGTGACACATGTGTAATCATAAAAATATTTTCTGTATTTAAATATGTATGTAATCAATAGCTGAAATGGTGTTTATTTAGGTTTTGACACCCTTAAACCCAAGTAAAATTAGAATTTTGAACTTATAAACCTAGATAGGTTTATATGCCACGATACAATCAGAAAAGAAAATGAGAAGTGGTTTGGAATCTCTCATCATTCTTAGAGTTTTTCAAATAGTTTCTCAGAATTTCTCAAATGATAAACTATGAGTTGATATCAATTGACCCCTTCAACTTTTCTCAAATGATATTATTTTTGTGAAAGACTAAAACTGATTCAGAGTGATTCACGTGAGGAAGTTCGAGAAGAAGGGGAACTGATGGGTGACAGGGAGGACCTCAAGACGCTTCCTTTTCAAGAGTTTCAAGAACAATTGGCGAAGACACAGGCGACTGGAACAGAGGCGATATCGGACCCTGTTGATGCGGAAGAGGGTCTAGAAAAGGTTAAAGGTTTAATGGAGGATCAGCTACATTAGGAGAGGATGATGTGATGGAGTGGGATGAGATTAAAGAAAATTTCCGCGAGCACGGGATTGATATGGACGCTGCAGATGACTTACAGGACTTCTCGGAAGAGGATACTGAGGTAGCGATCATTGCTCAGGGGCAAGAGAATCAGATTCAGGAAACAGAGGAGCAAATTGTTACTGAGGAAGAGAAAGGACATGTAGGAGAAGGGGTGAAGAAGCAAGGAAACAGGAAGAGGCTTTGTAAGACAACAGCAAGCACTGCAGTGAGCAGTAAGATGAGGATAGCTAATGCTCTTGCTTCTCCACGCAAGCGTGTTGCAGCCAAGATAAGCACTCGTCGTGGAGACAACAGCAAACAACCGGAGAGTAAGGTTTCGTCAAACCAGCATTTGGGTCGTCAAAAAACTTAATTTATGGATCAAGTCTTCATAGTTGTGAGAGCAAGCCAGCGGGATTTGGCTCATGATTCGGGGTTTTTTTAATTTTTCAATAAGCTTTATGAGAATTTACGAGTCTTTTGGGTTTATGGTTTTTGTTGCTTTGTTGTCTATTTGGTTATCAGGAAAAAGCTATGTTTTATTTCAGGAATTGAATAATAATGGTGATTTCTGTTGTTGGTACTGGATTTATTTAGAGACAGTAGCCATATCTGTGGTATTATTGGGATTTAGATTCTTTGTGAAGAATGGGGATCATATAATGGAGTTTGGGAGTATGAGGGATCATGGTATTAGTGTCGTGGTCATCACGGTTTTACTTTGTGGAGAATGGATGGTATGGAATGTATTATACCAATTAAGAATCAAGCTTTTTCAGAAACATGACTTGTACAGGTTTAAGCAATCTTTTTGGCAAGAAGGGGTGATAAGGATTGTGATTATCAATGAGACAGTTAGACTTCAGAGGTCGGACATTTGGGTATGGAGATACTGTCTGAGCGTTATTCCACAAGTTCATGGTGTAAGGTTAATATGGCAAGGCAAAGATGTTACTATGGAATTTGGGAAGAAATATGTTTTGCCTAATCCAAAACTTATTAGTCCTTTGTATTCTAATTGTTATCAAGGTGTAAATTCGATTTTTATCTCTTTCTATGTTATGATACTTGTTGGGTGGCTCAGCGGTCAGTTTGATCAGGTAAATGAAATATATTTTGGTGTCGTTAAAATTTCTTTATATATATTTATTTATAAGGCTTGGTGGAGAGCAAAAACGGATGCTATTGGTGCTTTTCTTATTGTTTATGAACAAGAATGTTAGGTTGTTTAATGGAGTTGTTTGAGCTATGCGTTTCTGATGGGCTCTATTGGAGTTGTGGATTCAGATGGCACCAGGATTTCTTAAGTATTTTTGGTACGTTAAGTAATTTGAGATTCCAGGATATCATTAAATCCGAGTCCATGGCTCGATAGAGCATCAACAAGCAATTTTTACATATGAGGATACTAAGCTGGAATTGTAAAGAAATGGGAAGCAATTGGACTATAAGTTATCTAAGAGAAATATGACATAAACATAGACCAGATTTTTTATTTTTATCTAAAACGAAACAAGATTTAGAGTTTGTGCAAGGTTTTCAATCTCATTTTGACTATGACAATTTGGTCACAGAGGATCCAAATGGGAGATGTGTGTGTGGGGGGGGGGGGGGGGGGGGGGGGGTTAGCCCTATTTTATAACAATGAGTATCAAATTTTGATTCTTTATTCTAGTAACAAAATGATAGACGTGGAAGCGGTGGCTCTGGGAAAAAAGGTGTTTATTACTTTTGTATACGAAGATCTGATCCAAAAGTTAAGAGAACAGATCTAGGAACGCTTAACTCGGTATGAGTTATCGCGATCTGAGCCATGGTGTATTATTGGAGATTTGAATGAAATTACCGGGAATCATGAGAAAGAGGGTGGAACTTTAAGAAACGCAAACTCTTTTGTTCCTTTCAATGATATGATACCGAACAGTGGCCTACTAGAGTTTCCGGTTCGAGGGAACAAAATGTCACGGCAAAGAAGACGAGGTAAAGGAAAAGGGGCTGTGATGATTAGATGTCGGTTTGATCGTGCTTTAGCGAATGAAGATTAGCATACACTTTTTCCTTGTTCTTATACAGAATATTTAAGGATGGTAAGGTCAGACATCCGTCCAGTGGTTGCTTTTATGGAGGATAAGGTTCCTAAAAGGAGAGGCCAATTCAAGTTTGATAAGAGATGGATTGGACAAGAAGGCCTTTTGGAATCCATTGCTACTGGCTGGACGGAACATAACGAAGGACAATCAAGGGATATAGTTACAAATATCAGTAATTGCCGTCACGAAATAGCTACATGGAGGAAAAATAATCCACCATATGGGAAGGAAAAAATTGCAGATCTTCAGCGAGCTCTGGAAGAGGTACAAACGGATAACAATATATCACAAGAAGATATAATTGAGGTTTCTCGGAAATTACAGGAAGCATATAAGGATGATGAAGATTATTGGCACAAGAAAAGTCAGAATATGTGATATTCATCTGGGGATCTAAATATCAAATTTTATCATGCGTTAACAAAGCAATGACGGTTTCGTAACAGGATTGTGGGACTTCACGATGAAGCGGGTAATTGGATAACAGAAGAAAAGGGGGTGGAAAAGGTGGTGGTGGACTATTTTGAGGATTTATTTAGTATGACTTCCCCATCGGATTTTGATAGCTTCCAGGATGAGGTCGCTCCGGCTATTACTCCGCAGAAGAACCAACGACTACTGTGAGCAGCAACGGAAACCCAGAAAAATCCCCAGGACAGGATGGAATGACGGTTCTCTTTTTCCAACATTCCTGGCATATTATTAAAACATACGTGGTTCAGATGGTGAATAATTTTCTGGTTACAGGAAACATGGATTCAAGGTTAAATATTACCAATATTTGTATGATCCCAAAGACGGAGAGGCCTACAAGGACGACTGAATTAAGGCCAATAAGTTTATGTAATGTAGGATACAAGATTATTTCAAAGGTTTTATGCCAGTGATTGAAAATTCTCCCAGGACTTATATCGGAAACTCAATCGGTTTTTGTTTCATGGATTGAGGACTAATAAATCTTGTCAAAACAAGTATATGACAATCAAGACAGATATGAGCAAAGCATATGATAGAGTGGAGTGGGCATTTATACAAGCTATTCTTCACAAATTGGGGTTTGATTCTCATTGGATTAAATCAAGGATGGAATGCATATCTTCTGTTCAGTATCGTGTATTACTAAATGGTCAACCACGAGGGATCATCACCCCACATAGAGGTCTACGTCAAAGAGATCCATTATCTTCCTATTTATTCATTTTGTGCACTGAGGCTCTAACTGCAAATATTAAAAAGGCTAACGAGGAAAATAATTAACAGGAATGAAGGTAGCCAGAGCTTGCCCATCGATCTCTAATTTTCTTTTTGCGGATGATAGTATCCTCTTTTGTAAAGCACATAAAGATGAGTGTGAAACCATTCTAAGGATTTTAAAGGAATACGACGCGGTTTCGGGTCAACTAATTAACTTTCAAAAATCTTCCATTCAATTCGGACACAATATTGAGGAATCTAGACGACATGAGATGAGAGATATTTTGGGAATATAAATTTTAGGAGGGATGAGAACTTATCTGGGGCTGCTTGAGAGTTTAGGTGGGTTCAAGATACAAGTGTTTGGGTTTGTACATGATCGTTTGAATAATAGGGTCAATGGGTGGACTTTTAAATTTTTCACCAAAGGAGGAAAAGAAGTAATTATTTAGTTAGTGGTTACGGCTTTACCAAACCATGTGATGTCTTGTTATCGTCTGCCAAAGGCGACTGCAAAAAATTAACGAGTGCTGTAGCGCATTTTTGTTGGAGTCTCAGGGGGGAGTACAAAAAGGAATGCACTCGAAATCATGGGACAAAGTATGCATACACAAAGATAAAGAAGTCATGGGTTTTAAAGATATTACTGATCTTAACACGACAATGCTTGGAAAGCAATTATGGTGGCTGATAGAAAAGTCAAATACTTTTTTTTTGAGTTTTTAAAGGACGGTACTATATGAATACCTCACCCCTGGAACCGATCTGTTCATATTCTCCGTCATATGGCTGGAGGAGTATTGTATCAGATAGATCTCTGGTTAGCAATTCACTACAAGAAATATGTACATTGTTAGCGCGAGAAATATGCTATAGTAGATGTTTGATAGCGAATTCATAAATGCTATGTATGCGGCAGCCATCATAGATACCCCTCCTATAATAGCGTTTTCTGAACGATACGAAATATACCGATACGATAGCAACACTTATAAGATATTATTTAACTTAACTATAGCTTCTGATTCGTGTTATTGATATA